>NW_027198203.1:0-48162 GCF_038502225.1 Cherax quadricarinatus
TAACCCAGGGTAGTGAGAGTTACCCACCCATGATAACCCAGGGTAGTGAGAGTTACCCACCCATGATAACCCAGGGTAGTGAGAGTTACCCACCCAGGATAACCCAGGGTAGTGAGAGTTACCCACCCAGGATAACCCAGGGTAGTGAGAGTTACCCACCAAGGATAACCCAGGGTAGTGAGAGTTACCAACCCAGGATAACCCAGGGTAGTGAGAGTTAGCCACCCAGGATAACCCAGGGTAGTGAGAGTTACCCACCCAGGATAACCCAGGGTAGTGAGAGTTACCCACCCAGGATAACCCAGGGTAGTGAGAGTTACCCACCCAGGATAACCCAGGGTAGTGAGAGTTACCCACCCAGGATAACCCAGGGTAGTGAGAGTTACCCACCCAGGATAACCCAGGGTAGTGAGAGTTACCCACCCAGGATAACCCAGGGTAGTGAGAGTTACCCACCCAGGATAACCCAGGGTAGTGAGAGTTACCCACCCAGGAAAACCCAGGGTAGTGAGAGTTACCCACCCAGGATAACCCAGGGTAGTGAGAGTTACCCACCCAGGATAACTCAGATTAGTGAGAGTTACCCACCCAGGATAATCCAGGGTAGTGAGAGTTGCCAACCCAGGATAACCCAGGGTAGTGAGAGTTACCCACCCAGGATAACCCAGGGTAGTGAGAGTTACCCACCCAGGATAACCCAGGGTAGTGAGAGCTACCCACCCAGGATAACCCAGGGTAGTGAGAGTTACCCACCCAGGATAACCCAGGGTAGTGAGAGTTACCCACCCAGGATAACCCAGGGTAGTGAGAGTTACCCACCCAGGATAACCCAGGGAAGTGAGAGTTACCCACCCAGGATAACCCAGGGTAGTGAGAGTTACCCACCCAGGATAACCCAGGGTAGTGAGAGTTACCCACCCAGGATAACCCAGGGTAGTGAGAGTTACCACCAAGGATAACCCAGGGTAGTGAGAGTTACCACCGAGGATAACCCAGGGTAGTGAGAGTTACGCACCCAGTATAACCCAGGGTAGTGAGAGTTACCCACCCAGGATAACCCAGGGTAGTGAGAGTTACCCACCCAGGATAACCCAGGGTAGTGAGAGTTACCCACCCAGGATAACCCAGGGTAGTGAGAGTTACCCACCCAGGATAACCCAGGGTAGTGAGAGTTACCCACCCAGGATAACCCAGGGTAGTGAGAGTTACCCACCCAGGATAACCCAGGGTAGTGAGAGTTACCCACCCAGGATAACCCAGGGTAGTGAGAGTTACCCACCCAGGATAACTCAGGGTAGTGAGAGTTACCCACCCAGGATAACCCAGGGTAGTGAGAGTTACCCACCCAGGATAACCCAGGGTAGTGAGAGTTACCCACCCAGGATAACCCAGGGTAGTGAGAGTTACCCACCCAGGATAACCCAGGGTAGTGAGAGTTACCCACCCAGGATAACCCAGGGTAGTGAGAGTTACCCACCCAGGATAACCCAGGGTAGTGAGAGTTACCCACCCAGGATAACCCAGGGTAGTGAGAGTTACCCACCCAGGATAACCCAGGGTAGTGAGAGTTACTCACCCAGGATAACCCAGGGTAGTGAGAGTTACCCACCCAGGATAACCCAGGGTAGTGAGAGTTACCCACCCAGGTAGTGAGAGTTACCCACCCAGGATAACCCAGGGTAGTGAGAGTTACCCACCCAGGATAACCCAGGGTAGTGAGAGTTACCCACCCAGGATAACCCAGGGTAGTGAGAGTTACGCACCCAGTATAACCCAGGGTAGTGAGAGTTACCCACCCAGGATAACCCAGGGTAGTGAGAGTTACCCACCCAGGATAACCCAGGTAGTGAGAGTTACCCACCCAGGATAACCCAGGGTAGTGAGAGTTACCCACCCAGGATAACCCAGGGTAGTGAGAGTTACCCACCCAGGATAACCCAGGGTAGTGAGAGTTACCCACCCAGGATAACCCAGGGTAGTGAGAGTTACCCACCCAGGATAACCCAGGGTAGTGAGAGTTACCCACCCAGGATAACCCAGGGTAGTGAGAGTTACCCACCCAGGATAACCCAGGGTAGTGAGAGTTACCCACCCAGGATAACCCAGGGTAGTGAGAGTTACCCACCCAGGATAACCCAGGGTAGTGAGAGTTACCCACCCAGGATAACCCAGGGTAGTGAGAGTTACCAACCCAGGATAACTCAGGGTAGTGAGAGTTACCCACCCAGGATAACCCAGGGTAGTGAGAGGTACCCACCCAGGATAACCCAGGGTAGTGAGAGTTACCCACCCAGGATAAGTTACCCACCCAGGCTAGTGAGAGTTACCCACCCAGGATAACCCAGGGTAGTGAGAGTTACCCACCCAGGATAACCCTGGGTAGTGAGAGTTACCCACCCAGGATAACCCAGGGTAGTGAGAGTTACCCACCCAGGATAACCCAGGGTAGTGAGAGTTACCCACCCAGGGTAGTGAGATAACCCAGGGTAGTGAGAGTTACCCACCCAGGATAACCCAGGGTAGTGAGAGTTACCCACCCAGGATAACCCAGGGTAGTGAGAGTTACCCACCCAGGATAACCCAGGGTAGTGAGAGTTACCCACCCAGGATAACCCAGGGTAGTGAGAGTTACCCACCCAGGATAACCCAGGGTAGTGAGAGTTACCCACCCAGGATAACCCAGGGTAGTGAGAGTTACCCACCAAGGATAACCCAGGGTAGTGAGAGTTACCACCCAGGATAACCCAGGGTAGTTAGAGTTACCCACCCAGGATAACCCAGGGTAGTGAGAGTTACCCACCCAGGATAATCCAGGGTAGTGAGAGTTACCCACCCAGGATAACCCAGGGTAGTGAGAGTTACCCACCCAGGATAACCCAGGGTAGTGAGAGTTACCCACCCAGGATAACCCAGGGTAGTGAGAGTTACCCACCCAGGATAACCCAGGGTAGTGAGAGTTTCCCACCCAGGATAACCCAGGGTAGTGAGAGTTACCCACCCAGGATAACCCAGGGTAGTGAGAGTTACGCACCCAGGATAACCCAGGGTAGTGAGAGTTACCCACCCAGGATAACCCAGGGTAGTGAGAGTTACCCACCCAGGATAACCCAGGGTAGTGAGAGTTACCCACCCAGGATAACCCAGGGTAGTGAGAGTTACCCACCCAGGATAACCCAGGGTAGTGAGAGTTACCCACCCAGGATAACCCAGGGTAGTGAGAGTTACCCACCCAGGATAACCCAGGGTATTGAGAGTTACCCACCCAGGATAACCCAGGGTAGTGAGAGTTACCCACCCAGGATAACCCAGGGTAGTGAGAGTTACCCACCCAGGATAACCCAGGGTAGTGAGAGTTACCCACCCAGGATAACCCAGGGTAGTGAGAGTTACCCACCCAGGATAACCCAGGGTAGTGAGAGTTACCCACCCAGGATAACCCAGGGTAGTGAGAGTTACCCACCCAGGATAACCCAGGGTAGTGAGGGTTACCCACCCAGGATAACCCAGGGTAGTGAGAGTTACCCACCCAGGATAACCCAGGGTAGTGAGAGTTACCCACCGAGGATAACCCAGGGTAGTGAGAGTTACCCACCCAGGATAACCCAGGGTAGTGAGAGTTACCCACCCAGGATAACCCAGGGTAGTGAGAGTTACCCACCCAGGATAACCCAGGGTAGTGAGAGTTACCCACCCAGGATAACCCAGGGTAGTGAGAGTTACCCACCCAGGATAACCCAGGGTAGTGAGAGTTACCCATCCTGGATAACCCAGGGTAGTGAGAGTTACCCACCCAGGATAACCCAGGGTAGTGAGAGTTACCCACCCAGGATAACCCAGGGTAGAGAGAGTTACCCACCCATGATAACCCAGGGTAGTGATAGTTACCCACCCATGATAACCCAGGGTAGTGAGAGTTACCCACCCAGGATAACCTAGGGTAGTGAGAGTTACCCACCCAGGATAACCCAGGGTAGTGAGAGTTACCCACCAAGGATAACCCAGGGTAGTGAGAGTTACCAACCCAGGATAACCCAGGGTAGTGAGAGTTAGCCTCCCAGGATAACCCAGGGTAGTGAGAGTTAGCCTCCCAGGATAACCCAGGGTAGTGATAGTTACCCACCCAGGATAACCCAGGGTAGTGAGAGTTACCCACCCAGGATAACCCAGGGTAGTGAGAGTTACCCACCCAGGATAACCCAGGGTAGTGAGAGTTACCCACCCAGGATAACCCAGGGTAGTGAGAGTTACCCACCCAGGATAACCCAGGGTAGTGAGAGTTACCACCCAGGATAACCCAGGGTAGTGAGAGTTACCGACCCAGGATAACCCAGGGTAGTGAGAGTTACCCACCCAGGATAACCCAGGGTAGTGAGAGTTACCCACCCAGGATAATTCAGATTAGTGAGAGTTACCCACCCAGGATAACCCAGGGTAGTGAGAGTTGCCAACCCAGGATAACCCAGGGTAGTGAGAGTTACCAACCCAGGATAACCCAGGGTAGTGAGAGTTACCCACCCAGGATAACCCAGGGTAGTGAGAGCTACCCACCCAGGATAACCCAGGGTAGTGAGAGTTACCCACCCAGGATAACCCAGGGTAGTGAGAGTTACCCACCCAGGATAACCAAGGGTAGTGAGAGTTACCCACCCAGGATAACCCAGGGAAGTGAGAGTTACCCACCCAGGATAACCCAGGGTAGTGAGAGTTACCCACCCAGGATAACCCAGGGTAGTGAGAGTTACCCACCCAGGATAACCCAGGGTAGTGAGAGTTACCACCAAGGATAACCCAGGGTAGTGAGAGTTACCACCGAGGATAACCCAGGGTAGTGAGAGTTACGCACCCAGTATAACCCAGGGTAGTGAGAGTTACCCACCCAGGATAACCCAGGGTAGTGAGAGTTACCCACCCAGGATAACCCAGGGTAGTGAGAGTTACCCACCCAGGATAACCCAGGGTAGTGAGAGTTACCCACCCAGGATAACCCAGGGTAGTGAGAGTTACCCACCCAGGATAACCCAGGGTAGTGAGAGTTACCCACCCAGGATAACCCAGGGTAGTGAGAGTTACCCACCCAGGATAACTCAGGGTAGTGAGAGTTACCCACCCAGGATAACCCAGGGTAGTGAGAGTTACCCACCCAGGATAACCCAGGGTAGTGAGAGTTACCCACCCAGGATAACCCAGGGTAGTGAGAGTTACCCACCCAGGATAACCCAGGGTAGTGAGAGTTACCCACCCAGGATAACCCAGGGTAGTGAGAGTTACCCACCCAGGATAACCCAGGGTAGTGAGAGTTACCCACCCTGGATGACCCAGGGTTTCTCCTCCTCTCCTAACGCCTTCCTCTTTGTATTGGACTGATGAAGCCACTGTGTGGCGAAACGTTTCCTGAATAAAGATTCCCATATGCTGCATAAGTGTCTCAATCTTCAACTTGTCGGTTTTTCAAACCATTCATCACAATAACCCAGGGTAGTGAGAGTTACCCACCCAGGATAACCCAGGGTAGTGAGCGTTACCCACCCAGGATAACCCAGGGTAGTGAGAGTTACCCACCCAGGATAACCCAGGGTAGTGAGAGTTACCCACCCAGGATAACCCAGGGTAGTGAGAGTTACCCACCCAGGATAACCCAGGGTAGTGATAGTTACCCACCCAGGATAACCCAGGGTAGTGAGAGTTACCCACCCAGGATAACCCAGGGTAGTGAGAGTTACCCACCCAGGATAACCCAGGGTAGTGAGAGTTACCCACCCAGGATAACCCAGGGTAGTGAGAGTTACCCACCCAGGATAACCCAGGGTAGTGAGAGTTACCCACCCAGGATATGCTTGGTGGGATAACCTATTTAAAACAGTTAAATATGAAGTATATAGTATGATGTAGCAGTACGATAACTTGGACATGTAAACAAAGGTTTGTGGTGGCAGCGTCCATGACACCGCACTAGTGCGCAGCACCACTGTACGTACCAGCACCTCTCTCACAATACTACAGTGGTGGCAGCGTCCATGATAAGCGGCACTAGTGCGCAGCACCACCGTACGTACCAGCACCTCTCTCACAATACTAGTGTGTAAGTGTTGCATCAGTGTTCTATACCATTCTAGTGGCAACACAACACTCACAATACCTTGTTGACCCATAAGCTGTAACATTATTACTAAAGAAAATGTGAAGAGGCAGTGTAGTGCCCCACCCAGTGTAGTGACACAGTGTAGTGCCCCACCCAGTGTAGTGACACAGTGTAGTGCCCCACCCAGTGTAGTGACACAGTGTAGTGCCCCACCCAGTGTAGTGACACAGTGTAGTGCCCCACCCAGTGTAGTGACACAGTGTAGTGCCCCACCCAGTGTAGTGACACAGTGTAGTGCCCCACCCAGTGTAGTGACACAGTGTAGTGCCCCACCCAGTGTAGTGACACAGTGTAGTGCCCCACCCAGTGTAGTGACACAGTGTAATGCCCCACCCAGTGTAGTGACACAGTGTAGTGCCCCACCCAGTGTAGTGACACAGTGTAGTGCCCCACCCAGTGTAGTGACACAGTGTAATGCCCCACCCAGTGTAGTGACACAGTGTAGTGCCCCACCCAGTGTAGTGACACAGTGTAGTGCCCCACCCAGTGTAGTGACACATTGTAGTGCCCCACCCAGTGTAGTGACACAGTGTAGTGCCCCACCCAGTGTAGTGACACAGTGTAATGCCCCACCCAGGGTAGTGACACAGTGTAGTGCCCCACCCAGTGTAGTGCCCCACCCAGTGTAGTGACACAGTGTAGTGCCCCACCCAGTGTAGTGACACAGTGTAGTGCCCCACCCAGTGTAGTGACACAGTGTAGTGCCCCACCCAGTGTAGTGACACAGTGTAGTGCCCCACCCAGTGTAGTGACACAGTGTAGTGCCCCACCCAGTGTAATGACACAGTGTAATGCCCCACCCAGTGTAGTGACACAGTGTAGTGCCCCACCCAGTGTAGTGACACAGTGTAGTGCCCCACCCAGTGTAGTGACACAGTGTAATGCCCCACCCAGTGTAGTGACACAGTGTAGTGCCCCACCCAGTGTAGTGACACAGTGTAGTGCCCCACCCAGTGTAGTGACACAGTGTAATGCCCCACCCAGGGTAGTGACACAGTGTAGTGCCCCACCCAGTGTAGTGACACAGTGTAGTGCCCCACCCAGTGTAGTGCCCCACCCAGTGTAGTGACACAGTGTAGTGCCCCACCCAGTGTAGTGACACAGTGTAGTGCCCCACCCAGTGTAGTGACACAGTGTAGTGCCCCACCCAGTGTAGTGACACAGTGTAGTGCCCCACCCAGTGTAGTGACACAGTGTAATGCCCCACCCGGAGGACTGACACAGTGATGCCCCACCCAGTGTAGTGACACAGTGTAGTGCCCCACCCAGTGTAGTGACACAGTGTAGTGCCCCACCCAGTGTAGTGACACAGTGTAGTGCCCCACCCAGTGTAGTGACACAGTGTAGTGCCCCACCCAGTGTAGTGACACAGTGTAGTGCCCCACCCAGTGTAGTGACACAGTGTGGTGCCCCACCCAGTGTAGTGACACAGTGTAGTGCCCCACCCAGTGTAGTGACACAGTGTAGTGCCCCACCCAGTGTAGTGACACAGTGTGGTGCCCCACCCAGTGTAGTGACACAGTGTAGTGCCCCACCCAGTGTAGTGACACAGTGTAGTGCCCCACCCAGTGTAGTGACACAGTGTGGTGCCCCACCCAGTGTAGTGACACAGTGTAGTGCCCCACCCAGTGTAGTGACACAGTGTAATGCCCCACCCAGTGTAGTGACACAGTGTAATGCCCCACCCAGTGTAGTGGCACAGTGTAGTGCCCCACCCAGTGTAGTGCCCCACCCAGTGTAGTGGCACAGTGTAGTGCCCCACCCAGTGTAGTGACACAGTGTAGTGCCCCACCCAGTGTAGTGACACAGTGTAGTGCCCCACCCAGTGTAGTGACACAGTGTAGTGCCCCACCCAGTGTAGTGACACAGTGTAGTGCCCCACCCAGTGTAGTGACACAGTGTAGTGCCCCACCCAGTGTAGTGACACAGTGTAGTGCCCCACCCAGTGTAGTGACACAGTGTAGTGCCCCACCCAGTGTAGTGACACAGTGTGGTGCCCCACCCAGTGTAGTGACACAGTGTAGTGCCCCACCCAGTGTAGTGACACAGTGTAGTGCCCCACCCAGTGTAGTGACACAGTGTAGTGCCCCACCCAGTGTAGTGACACAGTGTAGTGCCCCACCCAGTGTAGTGACACAGTGTGGTGCCCCACCCAGTGTAGTGACACAGTGTAATGCCCCACCCAGTGTAGTGACACAGTGTAGTGCCCCACCCAGTGTAGTGACACAGTGTAGTGCCCCACCCAGTGTAGTGACACAGTGTAATGCCCCACCCAGTGTAGTGACACAGTGTACTGCCCCACCCAGTGTAGTGACACAGAGTAGTGCCCCACCCAGTGTAGTGACACAGTGTAGTGCCCCACCCAGTGTAGTGACACAGTGTAATGCCCCACCCAGTGTAGTGACACAGTGTAGTGCCCCACCCAGTGTAGTGACACAGTGTAGTGCCCCACCCAGTGTAGTGACACAGTGTAGTGCCCCACCGTGTGTAGTGACACAGTGTAGTTCCCCACCCAGTGTAGTGACACAGTGTGGTGCCCCACCCAGTGTAGTGACAGTGTAGTGCCCCACCCAGTGTAGTGACACAGTGTAGTGCCCCACCCAGTGTAGTGACAGTGTAGTGCCCCACCCAGTGTAGTGACAGTGTAGTGCCCCACCCAGTGTAGTGACACAGTGTGGTGCCCCACCCAGTGTAGTGACACAGTGTAGTGCCCCACCCAGTGTAGTGACACAGTGTAGTGCCCCACCCAGTGTAGTGACACAGTGTAATGCCCCACCCAGTGTAGTGACACAGTGTAGTGCCCCACCCAGTGTAGTGACACAGTGTAGTGCCCCAACCAGTATAGTGACACAGTGTAGTGCCCCACCCAGTGTAGTGACACAGTGTAGTGCCCCACCCAGTGTAGTGACACAGGGTAATGCCCCACCCAGTGTAGTGACACAGTGTAGTGTCCCACCCAGTGTAGTGACACAGTGTAATGCCCCACCCAGTGTAGTGACACAGTGTGGTGCCCCACCCAGTGTAGTGACACAGTGTAATGCCCCACCCAGTGTAGTGACACAGTGTAGTGCCACACCCAGTGAAGTGACACAGTGTAGTGCCCCACCCAGTGTAGTAACACAGTGTAATGCCCCACCCAGTGTAGTGACAGAGTGTGGTGCCCCAACCCAGGGTACAGTGACAGAGTGTAGTGCCTCACAAAGTGTACATTGACACAGTATAGTGCCTCACACTATGTATAGTGACACAGTGTAGTGCCTCACACAGTGTACATTGACACAGTGTAGTGCCTCACACAATGTATAGTGACACAATGTAGTGCCTCACACAGTGCACAGTGACACAGTGTAGTGCCTCACACAATGTAGAGTGACACAGTGAAGGGCCTCACACAGTGTACAGAGACACAGTGTAGTGCCTCACACAGTGCACAGTGACACTGTGCAGTTCCTAACACAGTGTACAAAGACACAGTGTAGTGCCTCACATAGTGTACAGTGACAGAGTGTATTGCCGCACACAGTGTATAGTGACACAGTGGAGTGCCTCACACAATATATAGTGACACAGTATAGTGCCTCACACAATGTATAGTGACACAGTGTAGTGCCTCACACAGTGTACAGAGACACAGTGTAGTGCCTCACACAGTTTACAGGGACACAGTGTAGTGCCTCACACAGTGTACAGTGACAAAGTGTAGTGCCTCACACAATGTACAGTGACACAGTAGTGCCTCACACAGTGTACAGGGACACAGTGTAGTGCCTCACACAGTGTACAGAGACACAGTGTAGTGCCTCACACAGTGTACAGTGACACAGTAGTGCCTCACACAGTGTACAGTGACATAGTGTAGTGCCTCACACAGTGTACAGTGATACAGTAGTGCCTCACACAGTGTACAGTGACACAGTAGTGCCTCACACAGTGTACAGTGACACAGTGTAGTGCCTCACACAGTGTACAGTGATACAGTAGTGCCTCACACAGTGTACAGTGACACAGTAGTGCCTCACACAGTGTACAGTGACACAGTGTAGTGCCTCACACAGTGTACAGTGATACAGTAGTGCCTCACACAGTGTACAGTGACACAGTGTAGTGCCTCACACAGTGTACAGTGATACAGTAGTGCCTCACACAGTGTACAGTGACACAGTAGTGCCTCACTCAGTGTACAGTGACACAGTGTAGTGCCTCACACAGTGTACAGTGACACAGTAGTGCCTCACACAGTGTACAGTGACACAGTAGTGCCTCACACAGTGTACAGTGATACAGTAGTGCCTCACACAGTGTACAGTGACACAGAAGTGCCTCACACAGTGTACAGTGACACAGTGTAGTGCCTCACACAGTGTACAGTGATACAGTAGTGCCTCACACAGTATACAGTGACACAGTAGTGCCTCACACAGTTTACAGTGACACAGTGTAGTGCCTCACACAGTGTACAGTGACAGTGTAGTGCCTCACACAATGTATAGTGACACAGTGTAGTGCCTCGCACAGTGAACAGTGACTCACTGTAGTGCCTCACACAGTGTACAGTGACAAAGTGTAGTGCCTCACACAATGTATAGTGACACAGTGTAGTGCCTCACACAATGTATAGTGACACAGTAGTGCCTCACACAGTGTACAGAGACACAGTGTAGTGCCTCACACAATGTATATTGACACAGTGTAGTGCCTCACATAGTGTACAGAGACACAGTGTAGTGCCTCACACAATGTAGAGTGACACAGTGTAGGGCCTCACACAGTGTACAGAGACACAGTGTAGTGCCTCACACAATGTATAGTGACACAGTGTAGTGCCTCACACAATGTATAGTGACACAATGTAGTGCCTCACACAGTGCACAGTGACACAGTGTAGTGCCTCACACAATGTAGAGTGACACAGTGAAGGGCCTCACACAGTGTACAGAGACACAGTGTAGTGCCTCACACAGTGCACAGTGACACTGTGCAGTTCCTAACACAGTGTACAAAGACACAGTGTAGTGCCTCACATAGTGTACAGTGACAGAGTGTATTGCCGCACACAGTGTATAGTGACACAGTGGAGTGCCTCACACAATATATAGTGACACAGTATAGTGCCTCACACAATGTATAGTGACACAGTGTAGTGCCTCACACAGTGTACAGAGACACAGTGTAGTGCCTCACACAGTGTACAGTGACACAGTGTAGTGCCTCACACAGTGTACAGTGACAAAGTGTAGTGCCTCACACAAGTGTACAGTGACACAGTAGTGCCTCACACAGTGTACAGGGACACAGTGTAGTGCCTCACACAGTGTACAGAGACACAGTGTAGTGCCTCACACAGTGTACAGTGACACAGTAGTGCCTCACACAGTGTACAGTGACATAGTGTAGTGCCTCACACAGTGTACAGTGATACAGTAGTGCCTCACACAGTGTACAGTGACACAGTAGTGCCTCACACAGTGTACAGTGACACAGTGTAGTGCCTCACACAGTGTACAGTGATACAGTAGTGCCTCACACAGTGTACAGTGACACAGTAGTGCCTCACACAGTGTACAGTGACACAGTGTAGTGCCTCACACAGTGTACAGTGACAGTGTAGTGCCTCACACAATGTATAGTGACACAGTGTAGTGCCTCGCACAGTGAACAGTGACTCACTGTAGTGCCTCACACAGTGTACAGTGACAAAGTGTAGTGCCTCACACAATGTATAGTGACACAGTGTAGTGCCTCACACAATGTATAGTGACACAGTAGTGCCTCACACAGTGTACAGAGACACAGTGTAGTGCCTCACACAATGTATATTGACACAGTGTAGTGCCTCACATAGTGTACAGAGACACAGTGTAGTGCCTCACACAATGTAGAGTGACACAGTGTAGGGCCTCACACAGTGTACAGAGACACAATGTAGTGCCTCACACAATGTATAGTGACACAGTGTAGTGCCTCACACACTGTACAGTGACACAGTGTAGTGCCTCACACAGTGTACAGAGACACAGTGTAGTGCCTCACACAATGTATAGTGACACAGTGTAGTGCCTCACACACTGTACAGTGACACAGTGTAGTGCCTCACACAGTGTACAGAGACACAGCGTAGTGCCTCACACAATGTATAGTGACACAGTGTAGTGCCTCACACAGTGTACAGAGACACAGTGTAGTGCCTCACACAGTGTACAGTGACACAGTGTAGTGCCTCACACAGTGTACAGTGACACAGTGTAGTGCCTCACACAGTGTACAGAGACACAGTGTAGTGCCTCACACAGTGTACAGAGACACAGTGTAGTGCCTCACACAGTGTAGTGCCTCACACAGTGTACAGAGACACAGTGTAGTGCCTCACACAGTGTACAGAGACACAGTGTAGTGCCTCACACAGTGTACAGAGACACAGTGTAGTGCCTCACACAGTGTACAGTGACACAGTGTAGTGCCTCACACAGTGTACAGTGACACAGTAGTGCCTCACACAGTGTACAGTGACAAAGTGTAGTGCCTCACACAGTGTACAGTGACACAGTAGTGCCTCACACAGTGTACAGTGACACAGTGAAGTGCCTCACACAGTGTACAGTGACACAGTGCAGTGCCTCACACAGTGTACAGTGACACAGTGTAGTGCCTCACACAGTGTCCAGTGACACAGTAGTGCCTCACACAGTGTACAGTGACACAGAGTAGTGCCTCACACAGTGTACAGTGACACAGTAGTGCCTCACACAGTGTACAGTGACATAGTAGTGCCTCACACAGTGTACAGTGACACATTGTAGTGCCTCACACAGTGTACAGTGACACAGTAGTGCCTCACACAGTGTACAGTGACACAGTAGTGCCTCACACAGTGTACAGTGACACAGTAGTGCCTCACACAGTGTACAGTGACACAGTAGTGCCTCACACAGTGTACAGTGACACAGTAGTGCCTCACACAGTGTACAGTGACACAGTAGTGCCTCACACAGTGTACAGTGACACAGTAGTGCCTCACACAGTGTACAGTGACACAGTAGTGCCTCACACAGTGTACAGTGACACAGTAGTGGTTCACACAGTGTACAGTGACACAGTAGTGCCTCACACAGTGTACAGTGACACAGGGTAGTGCCTCACACAATGTATAGTGACACAGTGTAGTGCCTCACACAATGTATAGTGACACAGTGTAGTGCCTCACACAATGTATAGTGACACAGTAGTGCCTCACACAGTGTACAGTGACACAGTAGTGCCTCACACAGTGTACAGTGACACAGTGTAGTGCCTCACACAGTGTACAGTGACACAGTGTAGTGCCTCACACAATGTATAGTGACACAGTGTAGTGCCTCACACAATGTATAGTGACACAGTAGTGCCTCACACAGTGTACAGTGACACAGTAGTGCCTCACTCAGTGTACAGTGACACAGTGTAGTGCCTCACACAATGTATAGTGACACAGTAGTGCCTCACATAGTGTACAGTGACACAGTAGTGCCTCACACAGTGTACAGTGACACAGTAGTGCCTCACACAGTGTACAGTGACACAGTAGTGCCTCACACAGTATACAGTGACACAGTAGTGGCTCACACAGTGTACAGTGACACAGTGTAGTGCCTCACACAGTGTACAGTGAAACAGAAGTGCCTCACACAGTGTATAGTGACACAGTAGTGCCTCACACAGTGTACAGTGACACAGTAGTGCCTCACACAGTGTACAGTGACACAGTGTAGTGCCTCACACAGTGTACAGTGACACAGTAGTGCCTCACACAGTGTACAGTGACACAGTAGTGCCTACACAGTATACAGTGACACAGTAGTGCCTCACACAGTGTACAGTGACACAGTGTAGTGCCTCACACAGTGTACAGTGACACAGTAGTGCCTCACACAGTGTACAGTGACACAGTAGTGCCTCACACAGTGTACAGTGACACAGTAGTGCCTCACACAATATACAGAGACACAGTAGTGCATCACACAGTGTACAGTGACACAGTGTAGTGCCTCGCACAGTGTACAGTGACACAGTGTAGTACCTCACACAGTGTACAGTGACACAGTGTAGTGCCTCACACAATGTATAATGTCACAGTGTAGTGCCTCACACAATGTATAGTGGCACAGTAGTGCCTCACACAATGTATAGTGACACAGTAGTGCCTCACACAGTGTACAGTGACACAGTGTAGTGCCTCACACAGTGTACAGAGACACAGTGTAGTGCCTCACACAGTGTACAGTGACACAGTGTAGTGCCTCACACAGTGTACAGTGACACAGTAGTGCCTCACACAGTGTACAGTGACACAGTGTAGTGCCTCACACAGTGTACAGTGACACAGTGTAGTGCCTCACACAGTGTACAGTGATACAGTAGTGCCTCACACAGTGTACAGTGACACAGTGTAGTGCCTCACACAATGTATAGTGACACAGTAGTGCCTCACACAGTGTACAGTGACACAGTGTAGTGCCTCACACAATGTATAGTGACACAGTAGTGCCTCACACAGTGTACAGTGACACAGTAGTGCCTCACACAGTGTACAGTGACACAGTGTAGTGCCTCACACAGTGTACAGTGACACAGTGTAGTGCCTCACACAGTGTACAGTGATACAGTAGTGCCTCACACAGTGTACAGTGACACAGTGTAGTGTCTCACACAATGTATAGTGACACAGTAGTGCCTCACACAGTGTACAGTGATACAGTAGTGCCTCACACAGTGTACAGTGATTCAGTAGTGCCTCACACAGTGTACAGTGACACAGTGTAGTGCCTCACACAGTGTACAGTGACTCAGTAGTGCCTCACACAGTGTACAGTGACACAGTGTAGTGGCTCACACAGTGTACAGTGACACAGTGTAGTGCCTCACACAGTGTACAGTGATACAGTAGTTTCTCACACAGTGTACAGTGACACAGTGTAGTGCCTCACACAATGTATAGTGACACAGTAGTGCCTCACACAGTGTACAGTGACACAGTGTAGTGCCTCACACAGTGTACAGTGATACAGTAGTGCCTCACACAGTGTACAGTGACACAGTGTAGTGCCTCACACAGTGTACAGTGACACAGTGTAGTGCCTCACACAGTGTACAGTGACACAGTGTAGTGCCTCACACAATGTATAGTGACACAGTAGTGCCTCACACAGTGTACAGTGACACAGTAGTGCCTCACACAGTGTACAGTGACACAGTGTAGTGCCTCACACAGTGTACAGTGATACAGTAGTGCCTCACACAGTGTACAGTGATACAGTAGTGCCTCACACAGTGTACAGTGACACAGTGTAGTGCCTCACACAGTGTACAGTGACACAGTGTAGTGCCTCACACAATGTGTAGTGACACAGTAGTGCCTCACACAGTGTACAGTGACACAGTAGTGCCTCACACAGTGTACAGTGACACAGTGTAGTGCCTCACACAGTGTACAGTGACACAGTAGTGCCTCACACAGTGTACAGTGACACAGTGTAGTGCCTCACACAGTGTACAGTGATACAGTAGTGCCTCACACAGTGTACAGTGACACAGTGTAGTGCCTCACTCAATGTATAGTGACACAGTAGTGCCTCACACAGTGTACAGTGATACAGTGTAGTGCCTCACACTGTGTACAGTGATACAGTGTAGTGCCTCACACAGTGTACAGTGACACAGTAGTGCCTCACACAGTGTACAGTGACACAGTAGTGCCTCACACAGTGTACAGTGACACAGTAGTGCCTCACACAGTGTACAGTGACACAGTAGTGCCTCACACAGTGTACAGTGACACAGTAGTGCCTCACACAGTGTACAGTGATACAGTAGTGCCTCACACAGTGTACAGTGACACAGTGTAGTGCCTCACACAGTGTACAGTGATAGAGTAGTGCCTGACACAGTGTACAGTGATACAGTAGTGCCTCACACAGTGTACAGTGATACAGTAGTGCCTCACACAGTGTACAGTGATACAGTAGTGCCTCACACAGTGTACAGTGACACAGTAGTGCCTCACACAGTGTACAGTGATACAGTAGTGCCTGACACAGTGTACAGTGATACAGTAGTGCCTCACACAGTGTACAGTGACACAGTAGTGCCTCACACAGTGTACAGTGATACAGTAGTGCCTCACATAGTGTACAGTGATACAGTAGTGCCTCACTCAGTGTACAGTGATACAGTAGTGCCTGACACAGTGTACAGTGATACAGTAGTGCCTCACACAGTGTACAGTGATACAGTAGTGCCTCACACAGTGTACAGTGACACAGTAGTGCCTCACACAGTGTACAGTGATACAGTAGTGCCTCACACAGTGTACAGTGACACAGTAGTGCCTCACACAGTGTACAGTGACACAGTAGTGCCTCACACAGTATACAGTGACACAGTAGTGCCTCACACAGTGTACAGTGACACAGTAGTGCCTCACACAGTGTACAGTGACACAGTAGTGCCTCACACAGTATACAGTGACACAGTAGTGCCTCACACAGTGTACACACAGTGTACAGTGACACAGTAGTACCTCACACAGTGTACAGTGACAGTGACACAGGAGTGCCTCACACAGTGTACAGTGACACAGTAGTGCCTCACACAGTGTACAGTGACACAGTAGTGCCTCACACAGTGTACAGTGACACAGTAGTGCCTCACACAGTGTACAGTGACACAGTAGTGCCTCACACAGTGTACAGTGACACAGTAGTGCCTCACACAGTGTACAGTGACACAGTAGTGCCTCACACAGTGTACAGTGACACAGTAGTGCCTCACACAGTGTACAGTGACACAGTAGTGCCTCACACAGTGTACAGTGACACAGTGTAGTGCCTCACACAGTGTACAGTGACACAGTAGTGCCTCACACAGTGTACAGTGACACAGTGTAGTGCCTCACACAGTGTACAGTGACACAGTAGTGCCTCACACAGTGTACAGTGACACAGTAGTGCCTCACACAGTGTACAGTGACACAGTAGTGCCTCACACAGTGTACAGTGACACAGTGTAGTGCCTCACACAGTGTACAGTGACACAGTAGTGCCTCACACAGTGTACAGTGACACAGTAGTGCCTCACACAGTGTACAGTGACACAGTAGTGCCTCACACAGTGTACAGTGACACAGTAGTGCCTCACACAGTGTACAGTGACACAGTAGTGCCTCACACAGTGTACAGTGACACAGTGTAGTGCCTCACACAGTGTACAATGACACAAGTGACAGTGACACAGTAGTGCCTCACACAGTGTACAGTGACACAGTGCCTCACACAGTGTACAGTGCCTCACACAGTGTACAGTGACACAGTAGTGCCTCACACAGTGTACAGTGACACAGTAGTGCCTCACACAGTGTACAGTGACACAGTAGTGCCTCACACAGTGTACAGTGACACAGTAGTGCCTCACACAGTGTACAGTGACACAGTAGTGCCTCACACAGTGTACAGTGACACAGTAGTGCCTCACACAGTGTACAGTGACACAGTAGTGCCTCACACAGTGTACAGTGACACAGTAGTGCCTCACACAGTGTACAGTGACACAGTAGTGCCTCACACAGTGTACAGTGACACAGTAGTGCCTCACATAGTGTACAGTGATACAGTAGTGCCTCACATAGTGTACAGTGACACAGTAGTGCCTCACACAGTGTACAGTGACACAGTAGTGCCTCACACAGTGTACAGTGACACAGTAGTGCCTCACACAGTGTACAGTGACACAGTAGTGCCTCACACAGTGTACAGTGACACAGTAGTGCCTCACACAGTGTACAGTGACACAGTAGTGCCTCACACAGTGTACAGTGACACAGTAGTGCCTCACACAGTGTACAGTGACACAGTAGTGCCTCACACAGTGTACAGTGACACAGTAGTGCCTCACACAGTGTACAGTGACACAGTAGTGCCTCACACAGTGTACAGTGACACAGTAGTGCCTCACACAGTGTACAGTGACACAGTAGTGCCTCACACAGCGTACAGTGACACAGTAGTGCCTCACACAGTGTACAGTGACACAGTAGTGCCTCACACAGTGTACAGTGACACAGTAGTGCCTCACACAGTGTACAGTGACACAGTACACTCACACAACTGTGATAATCAAGAAGGTAAGACTTACTAAACTTTAACCACAATTGTTGACAATATTATCAGTAGTAACTCTGGGAGAACTGTCTTGGTGTAACGTGAATCATAACTAACATGTTTCTAACTGCATGACTTACAAGTCTCTACCTTCATAACTTACAAGTGTCTACCATCATAACTTACAAGTGTCTACCATCATAACTTACAAGTGTCTACCATCATAACTTACAAGTGTCTACCATCATAACTTACAAGTGTCTACCATCATAACTTACAAGTGTCTACCATCATAACTTACAAGTGTCTACCATCATAACTTACAAGTGTCTACCATCATAACTTACAAGTGTCTACCATCATAACTTACAAGTGTCTACCATCATAACTTACCATCATATCTTACCATCATAACTTACAAGTGTCTACCATCATAACTTACAAGTGTCTATCATCATAACTTACAAGTGTCTACCATCATAACTTACAAGTGTCTACCATCATAACTTACAAGTGTCTACCATCATAACTTACAAGTGTCTACCATCATAACTTACAAGTGTCTACCATCATAACTTACAAGTGTCTACCATCATAACTTACAAGTGTCTACCATCATAACTTACAAGTGTCTACCATCATAACTTACAAGTGTCTACCATCATAACTTACAAGTGTCTACCATCATAACTTACAAGTGTCTACCATCATAACTTACAAGTGTCTACCATCATAACTTACAAGTGTCTACCTTCATCTTACCTATCATAACTTACAAGTGTCTACCATCATAACTTACAAGTGTCTACCATCATAACTTACAAGTGTCTACCATCATAACTTACAAGTGTCTACCATCATAACTTACAAGTGTCTACCATCATAACTTACAAGTGTCTACCATCATAACTTACAAGTGTCTACCATCATAACTTACAAGTGTCTACCTTCATAACTTACAAGTGTCTACCTTCATAACTTACAAGTGTCTACCATCATAACTTACAAGTGTCTACCATCATAACTTACAAGTGTCTACCTTCATAACTTACAAGTGTCTACCATCATAACTTACAAGTGTCTACCATCATAACTTACAAGTGTCTACCATCATAACTTACAAGTGTCTACCATCATAACTTACAAGTGTCTACCATCATAACTTACAAGTGTCTACCTTCATAACTTACAAGTGTCTACCTTCATAACTTACAAGTGTCTACCTTCATAACTTACAAGTGTCTACCATCATAACTTACAAGTGTCTACCATCATAACTTACAAGTGTCTACCATCATAACTTACAAGTGTCTACCTTCATAACTTACAAGTGTCTACCATCATAACTTACAAGTGTCTACCTTCATAACTTACAAGTGTCTACCATCATAACTTACAAATTTCTACCATCATAACTTACAAGTGTCTACCTTCATAACTTACAAGTTTCTACCATCATAACTTACAAGTTTCTACCTTCATAACTTACATGTGTCTACCATCATAACTTACAAGTGTCTACCATCATAACTTACAAGTGTCTACCTTCATAACTTACAAGTGTCTACCATCATAACTTACAAGTGTCTACCATCATAACTTACAAGTGTCTACCTTCATAACTTACAAGTTTCTACCATCATATCTTACAAGTTTCTACCTTCATAACTTACAAGTGTCTACCATCATAACTTACAAGTGTCTACCATCATAACTTACAAGTTTCTACCATCATAACTTACAAGTGTCTACCATCATAACTTACATGTGTCTACCATCATAACTTACAAGTGTCTACCATCATAACTTACAAGTGTCTACCATCATAACTTACAAGTGTCTACCATCATAACTTACAAGTGTCTACCATCATAACTTACATGTGTCTACCATCATAACTTACAAGTGTCTACCATCATAACTTACAAGTGTCTACCATCATAACTTACAAGTGTCTACCATCATAACTTACAAGTGTCTACCATCATAACTTACAAGTGTCTACCATCATAACTTACAAGTGTCTACCATCATAACTTACAAGTGTCTACCATCATAACTTACAAGTGTCTACCATCATAACTTACAAGTGTCTACCATCATAACTTACAAGTGTACAAGTGTCTACCATCATAACTATGTGTCTACCATCATAACTTACAAGTGTCTACCATCATAACTTACAAGTGTCTACCATCATAACTTACAAGTGTCTACCATCATAACTTACAAGTGTAACTTACAAGTGTCTACCATCATAACTTACAAGTGTCTACCATCATAACTTACAAGTGTCTACCATCATAACTTACAAGTGTCTACCATCATAACTTACAAGTGTCTACCATCATAACTACCATAAAGTCTACCATCATGAGTGTATTAAATAATGTGAGAAAGTAACATTAGTCAAGAATAGTGTTAGGCAGCAGGTTTGTGTTAAGACGTAATGTTTGCCACAACAATCTCTCTTGAATATTTTATAAGAGTTTGGTATTAAAAATATCCTTAACAGAGACCGTTTTCTATAAAACATAGAGATGTATCTGTATTGTAAGCTGAGACATACACCGTGAGGTGTATGTCTCAGTGTATATACAACAACCAGCTATTGCCTGACTATTTACACCCAGGATATAAACACCCAGAGTTAGATGTTTATCAGTGTATATACAACACACTATATTCACCAACTCATGTATGACTTGTCATACCAAGGATATATACACACAGAGAGGTATGTGTCTCTCAGTGTATATACATCGAGAGTTTATATTAATGATTGATTTTAATATGAAAGTTTTCTTTGTTAGTAGAGGTGACTTGAAGTGTTAATGACCCTTTGTTTAGTTGATAGGTTTTAACCTCGTGAACCAACTAACCTGACTGGTCTGAGACTCTAACGTGATAGCCACACTTTGTAAAAGGTGTCTACATTGTTTGTCTGGTCTGAGACCCATCTATTGGTTACCAGATGGAGGATCAAGCCTTCACAACTTTATACAGAGTATAACCTGTACCTATAAGGTATTCCTGGAGAGTGTTCCGGGGGTCATCCCCCCTCAGCTTGGTTTGAGACCAGGCCTCGTGGTGGATCAGGGTCTGATCAACTAGCCTGTTACTGCTGGCCGCACATAATCCAACGTACGAACCACAGCCAAGGTAGTCAGGTACTGGCTTTAGGTGCTTGTCCAGCGCCTGCTTGAAGACAACCAGGGGTTTATTGGCAATCCCCCTTATGTATGCTGGGAGGGAGTTGAACAGTTCTGGGCCCCTGACACTTATTGTGTTGTCTCTTATCATGCTAGTGACACCCCAGCTTTTCATTGGGGTATGTTGCATCGTCTGCCGAGTCTTTTGCTTTCATAGGGGTTGATTTTTGTATGCAAGTTTGTTATTAATCTCTCTAGGATTTTCCAGGTGTATATAATCATGTATCTCTCATGCCTGCGTTCTAGGGGATACAGGTTTAGGAACTTCAAGCTTTCCTAATAATTGAGGTGTTTTATCTCAGTTATGCGCGCCGTGAAGGTTCTCTGTACATTTTCTAGGTCAGCAATTCCATCTGCCTTGAAAGGTGCTGTTAGTGTGCAGCAATATTCCAGCCTAGATAGAACAAGTGACCTGAAGAGTGTCATCATTGACTTGGCATCACTAGTTTTCATTATCCATCTTTTCATTTTTCTAGCAGATGCGATTGATACAATGTTATGGTCCTTCAGGGTGAGATCCTCCGACATGATCACTCCCAGGAATTTGTCGTTAGTTTTTCGCTCCATTGTGAGGTTGGAATTTGTTTTATACTCTGATGTAGTTTTAAATTTCTTCACATTTATCATATCGGAGTAGTTGAAATTTCTTATCATTGAACTTCATATTGTTTTCTGCAGCCCATTTAAAGATTTGGTTGATGTCCGCCTGGAGCCTTGTGGTGTCTTCAATGAAGGACTCTCAGAAACATAAGAAACATAAGAAAGGAGAAACACTGCAGGAGGCCTGTTGGCCCATACTAGGCAGGTCCTTTACAATTCATCCCACTAACAAACATTTGACCAACCCAATTTTCAATGCTACCCAAGAAATAAGCTCTGATGAGCAAGTCCCACTCAAATCCAACCCCTCCCACTCATGTATTTATCCAACCTAAATTTGAAACTACCCAAACTCCTAGCCTCAATAACCCAACTAGGTAGACTGTTCCACTCATCTACTACCCTATTTCCAAACCAATACTTTCCTATGTCCTTTCTAAATCTAAACTTATCTAATTTAAATCCATTACTGCGGGTTCTCTCTTGGAGAGATATCCTCAAGACCTTGTTAATATCCCCTTTATTTATACCTATCTTCCACTTATACACTTCGATCAGGTCTCCCCTCATTCTTCGTCTAACAAGTGAATGTAACTTAAGAGTCTTCAATCTTTCTTCATAAGGAAGATTTCTAATGCTATGTATTAATTTAGTCATCCTACGCTGAATGTTTTCTAACGAATTTATGTCCATTCTGTAATATGGAGACCAGAATTGAGCTGCATAATCTAGGTGAGGCCTTACTAATGATGTATAAAGCTGCAGTATGACCTCTGGACTTCTGTTGCTTACACTTCTTGATATAAATCCCAGTAATCTATTTGCCTTATTACGTACGCTTAGGCATTGCTGTCTTGGTTTAAGGTTGCTGCTTACCATAACCCCCAAGTCCTTTTCGCAATCTGTATGGCTAAGTTCTACATTATTTAACTTATAGGTGCTAGGGTTATGGACACTCCCGAGCTTCAGAACCTTGCATTTATCTACATTGAACTGCATCTGCCACTTTTCTGACCAAGAGTAGAGTTTGTCTAAATCCTCCTGAAGTTCCCTAACATCTACGTTTGAATCAATTATCCTACCTATCTTCGTGTCATCGGCGAATTTGCTCATATCACTAGTAATTCCTTCATCAAGATCATTGATATATATTATAAACAACAACGGGCCCAAGACTGATCCCTGTGGAACGCCACTAGTTACTGATCCCCACTCGGATTTAACCCCATTTATGGACACTCTCTGCTTCCTGTCTGTGAGCCATGATTCGATCCACGAGAGCACCCTTCCCCCAATGCCATGAGCTGCTACTTTCTTCAACAGTCTTTGGTGCGGAACTCTATCAAATGCTTTACTAAAATCTAAGTAAACAATATCAAATTCTTTATCGTGGTCAACAGCCTCAAAAGCTTTACTGAAGAAAGTTAATAAATTAGTTAGACAAGACCGGCCTCTTGTGAATCCATGCTGAGTATCATTAATCAAGCTATGCTTATCGAGATGGCTTCTTATAATCTCAGCTATAATTGACTCTAGTAATTTGCCTACAATTGAGGTCAGGCTTATTGGGCGGTAATTTGACGGTAACGACTTGTCCCCTGTTTTAAAAATAGGAATTACATTAGCCATCTTCCACATAACAGACACTACACCTGTTTGAAGAGATAAATTAAAAATATTAGTTAATGGTTCACAGACTTCCATTTTGCATTCCTTAAGAACCCTTGAAAAAACCTCATCAGGACCCGGTGACTTATTTTGCTTCAGTCGGTCTATCTGCTTCACAACCATTTCACTAGTGACTGTGATGTTACATAATTTATCTTCTTCTGATCCGCTATAAAAATCAATTACCGGAATATTATTAGTATCTTCCTGTGTAAAAACCGAGAGAAAATAATTATTTAAAATCGAGCACATTTCATTCTCTTTGTCAGTAAGATGCCCATAGCTATTTTTAAGGGGACCTATCTTATCTCTGACTTTTGTTCTATAGACCTGGAAAAAACTTTTTGGGTTAGTTTTAGAATCCCTAGCAACTTTAATTTCATAGTCCCTTTTAGCTTTTCTTATCCCCTTTTTAATGTCCCTCTTAATGTCAATATACTGATTCATAAGCTGACCCTCGCCTCTTTTGATACGCCTATAAATTCCTTTCTTATGCCCTAGTAGATATTTCAGCCTATTATTCATCCATTTTGGGTCATTTCTATTTGATCTAATTTCCTTATAAGGGATAAACGTTCTTTGAGCAGCATGTATTGTGTTCAGAAAACTGTCATATTGATAGCTCTCTTCGTTACCCCAGTCAACAGATGATAAGTGTTCTCTAAGCCCATCGTAATCTGCTAAGCGAAAATCTGGGACTGTTACTGAGTTATCCCTACTATCATACTTCCATTCAATTCTAAATGTAATTGATTTGTGGTCGCTAGCACCCAGTTCCTCTGAAACTTCTAAATTATTAACAAGGGATTCATTGTTTGCCAGAACTAAGTCAAGCAGGTTATTACCCCTTGTAGGTTCTGTCACAAACTGCTTCAAAAAACAATCCTGAACTACTTCTAAGAAATCGTATGATTCTAAATTCCCAGTCAAGAAATTCCAATCAATATGACTAAAGTTAAAGTCTCCTAGAATTACTACATTATCGTGCCTTGTGGCCCTAACAATTTCCTCCCATAGTAGTCTCCCCTGGTCCCTATCTAAATTTGGAGGATGGTATATCACACCTAAAATTAATTTTTCATGCCCCTCTGAAAATTCTATCCAAACAGATTCTGTATGTGTTACTTCAGACTTAATACCCGTTTTTATGCAACAGTTCAAGCGATCTCGGACATACAATGCCACCCCACCCCCCTTCCCGGTACTTCTATCTACTTGGAACAATTTAAAACCCTGAATGTGACATTCTGCAGGCATGTCCCGACTTTTTGAATTGAACCACGTCTCAGTAATGGCAAATACATCTATGTTACCTGCACTAGCAACTAGTCTCAACTCGTCCATCTTATTCCTAGCACTGCGACTATTTGTGTAATATATACTTAAGGACCCTCCTTTCTCTTTACCATTCCTGCTCCTTTCTGTTATTCCACTAAACCTATTACTGTAATTGTCAATTAGTGCCACTGGCTTTCCAATATCTACCTTATTTTGCCTATTACTAGTTCTCCTAGTACTCATGTTACTACCCTGCGACTTCACAGTTTTCCCGCCAAAACCCATACCACTAACTATTCCTAGTTTAAAGACCTAACAGCTCCCTCCACTGCGTTTGCCAGTGCTCCCACCCCACACCTAGATAAGTGAACCCCATCCCTGGCACACATGTCATTTCTGCCATAGAAGAGGTCCCAGTTGTCAATGAATGTTACCGCATTATCCTTACAGTATTTGTCCAGCCAGCAATTGACACCAATTGCTCTGGACAACCATTCATTTCCAACTCCTCTCCTAGGCAAAATGCCACATATGACAGGTTTCCCACCCTTCCTCCTAATTATGTCTATTGCTGACCTATACCTGCTAATCAGGTCCTCACTCCTACGTCTGCCAACATCGTTGCCTCCAGCACTGAGACAGATAATAGGATTGCTCCCATTACCTCTCATGATGTCATCCAGATTACTAACAATATCCTTCATCCCAGCCCCAGGAAAACACACTCTCTGTCTCCTACTCCTATCCTTCAAACAGAATGCCCTATCCATGTACCTAATCTGGCTATCCCCAACAATAACAATGTTTTTACCTTCCTTGGCGTCGTCCGTCGTGATGCTCCGAGTAGTCGACTCACATTCGCCAGGTAGTATTACACCACTTGTAGAATTCGTCAAGACGTTCTCGATGGTCTTCGTTGGGGTTTCTAGGGATGTCTTACTCACGTCTGCCAATGTTTCTTTGGTGCTCATTGTGGCATTCCCAGTAGAACACTCACATTCGTCAGGTAGAACCGAGAAAGGGTTGGAAGTTTCCACGGTAGTCTTCTGGTTTCTCGTTGTTTCTGCCTCTCCAACCGTTTTCTTGATCTTCAGCTTGGTTTCATGTTGCCCGACCACTGACCAAGCTCCCCTCTTAACCTGGGGACTCACAACAGAAGGATTACTACGAATCCTCTTGTTCTCCTCCGTTAATCGCCGTATCTCCATCTTAGCAACTCTGAGCTCTTCTCTCAGCTGCTGGTAAAGTTGCTCAAGAGAGGGCATCCTGGTACAGATTCAGAGAGAGCACACAAACAGGTCTTCACAGAGCTAAGTACACGTCACCACTGCAAATTCGGGTGTCATCTGCATAGGAAGACACGGCACTGTGGCTTATATCCCTGTCTGTGTCAGATATGAGGATGAGAAACAAGATGGTTCGAGTACTGTGCCTTATGGAACAGAGCTTTTCACCGTAGTCACTTAAGACTAATTTGTTGACTACTACTCTTTGTGATCTATTTGTTAGGAAGTTATAGATCCATCTACCAGCTTTTCCTGTTATTCCTTTAGCACGCATTTTGTGCGCTATTACACCATGGTCACACTTGTCGAAGGCTTTTGCAAAGTCTCTGTATACTACATCTGCATTATGTTTGTCTTCTAGAGCATCCAGGACCTTGTTGTAGTGATCCAGTAGTTGGGACAGACAGGAGCGACCTGTTCTAAACCCATGTTGCCCTGGGTTGTGTTACTGATGGGTATCTAGATGGGTGGTGATCTTGCTTCTTACTTGCTACTTCTACTTACACTTAGGTCACACTACACATACATGTACAACATGCAAGGTTTCAGGTACGTCTTGCTACTTCTACTTACACTTAGGTCACACTACACATACATGTACAACATGCAAGGTTTCAGGTACGTCTTGCTACTTCTACTTACACTTAGGTCACACTACACATACATGTACAACATGCAAGGTTTCAGGTACGTCTTGCTACTTCTACTTACACTTAGGTCACACTACACATACATGTACAACATGCAAGGTTTCAGGTACGTCTTGCTACTTCTACTTACACTTAGGTCACACTACACATACATGTACAACATGCAAGGTTTCAGGGCCGTGGTTCTACTTCTACTTACACTTAGGTCACACATACATGTACAACATGCAAGGTTTCAGGTACGTCTTGCTACTTCTACTTACACTTAGGTCACACTACACATACATGTACAACATGCAAGGTTTCAGGTACGTCTTGCTACTTCTACTTACACTTAGGTCACACTACACATACATGTACAACATGCAAGGTTTCAGGTACACATACATGTACAACATGTAAGGTTTCAGGTACGTCTTGCTACTTCTACTTACACTTAGGTCACACTACACATACATGTACAACATGCAAGGTTTCAGGTACGTCTTGCTACTTCTACTTACACTTAGGTCACACTTCACATACATGTACAACATGCAAGGTGTCAGGTACGGCTTGCTACTTCTACTTACACTTAGGTCACACTACACATACATGTACAACATGCAAGGTTTTAGGTACGTCTTGCTACTTCTACTTACACTTAGGTCACACTACACATACATGTACAACATGCAAGGTTTCAGGTACGTCTTGCTACTTCTACTTACACTTAGGTCACACTACACATACATGTACAACATGCAAGGTTTCAAGGTTTCAGGTACGTCTTGCTACTTCTACTTACACTTAGGTCACACTACACATACATGTACAACATTCAAGGTTTCAGGTACGTCTTGCTACTTCTACTTACACTTAGGTCACACTACACATACATGTACAACATGCAAGGTTTCAGGTACGTCTTGCTACTTCTACTTACACTTAGGTCACACTACACATACATGTACAACATGCAAGGTTTCAGGTACGTCTTGCTACTTCTACTTACACTTAGGTCACACTACACATACATGTACAACATGCAAGGTTTCAGGTACGTCTTGCTACTTCTACTTACTCTTAGGTCACACTACACATACATGAACAACATGCAAGGTTTCAGGTACGTCTTGCTACTTCTACTTACACTTAGGTCACACTTCACATACATGTACAACATGCAAGGTTTCAGGTACGTCTTGCTACTTCTACTTACACTTAGGTCACACTACACATACATGTACAACATGCAAGGTTTCAGGTACGTCTTGCTACTTCTACTTACACTTAGGTCACACTACACATACATGTACAACATGCAAGGTTTCAGGTACGTCTTGCTACTTCTACTTACACTTAGGTCACACTACACATACATGTACAACATGCAAGGTTTCAGGTACGTCTTGCTACTTCTACTTACACTTAGGTCACACTACACATACATGTACAACATGCAAGGTTTCAGGTACGTCTTGCTACTTCTACTTACACTTAGGTCACACTACACATACATGTACAACATGCAAGGTTTCAGGTACGTCTTGCTACTTCTACTTACACTTAGGTCACACTACACATACATGTACAACATGCAAGGTTTCAGGTACGTCTTGCTACTTCTACTTACACTTAGGTCACACTACACATACATGTACAACATGCAAGGTTTCAGGTACGTCTTGCTACTTCTACTTACACTTAGGTCACACTACACATACATGTACAACATGCAAGGTTTCAGGTACGTCTTGCTACTTCTACTTACACTTAGGTCACACTACACATACATGTACAACATGCAAGGTTTCAGGTACGTCTTGCTACTTCTACTTACACTTAGGTCACACTACACATACATGTACAACATGCAAGGTTTCAGGTACGTCTTGCTACTTCTACTTACACTTAGGTCACACTACACATACATGTACAACATGCAAGGTTTCAGGTACGTCTTGCTACTTCTACTTACACTTAGGTCACACTACACATACATGTACAACAGCCTCGGTGGGCCACCCTGCCTCGGTGGGCCACCCTGCCTCGGTGGGCCACCCTGCCTCGGTGGGCCACCCTGCCTCGGTGGACCACCCTGCCTCGGTGGGCCACCCTGCCTCGGTGGACCACCCTGCCTCGGTGGACCACCCTGCCTCGGTGGACCACCCTGCCAGTGTGTTGAAAAAAAAAATCTTATTATCATACGATTAAGACTACTACACGAGGGTCATTAAGACTACTACACGAGGGTCATTAAGACTACTACACGAGGGTCATTAAGACTACTACACGAGGGTCATTAAGACTACTACACGAGGGTCATTAAGACTACTACACGAGGGACATTAAGACTACTACACGAGGGACATTAAGACTACTACAAGAGGGACATTAAGACTACTACACGAGGGTCATTAAGACTACTACACGAGGGACATTAAGACTACTACACGAGGGTCATTAAGACTACTACACGAGGGACATTAAGACTACTACACGAGGGTCATTAAGACTACTACACGAGGGACATTAAGACTACTACACGAGGGACATTAAGACTACTACACGAGGGTCATTAAGACTACTACACGAGGGACATTAAGACTACTACACGAGGGACATTAAGACTACTACACGATGGTCATTAAGTCTACTACACGATGGTCATTAAGACTACTACACGATGGTCATTAAGTCTACTACACGATGGTCATTAAGACTACTACACGATGGTCATTAAGTCTACTACACGATGGTCATTAAGACTACTACACGATGGTCATTAAGTCTACTACATGATGGTCATTAAGTCTACTACACGATGGTCATTAAGACTACTACACGAGGGTCATTAAGACTACTACACGATGGTCATTAAGACTACTACACGAGGGTCATTAAGACTACTACACGATGGTCATTATGTTATTGCTGTTCTTACTGCTGAACAGCGGTTTAGTGCCGATGAAGGTAGCGTAGGTAGCAATGATACGGCCGTGGACTAGATTGGCTTTAATCGGGTAGGAGTGAGTACACAACGGGCAGTGTGAGGGAGTGACCGCAAGCCAGTCCGTGGAGGGGGCACCTGTGACTATCACGTCGGTCGGTCGAGGAGTGAGAGAGGGTGGTCTGTGTTTCCCACCGACCTAGGTAGGCCTACAGAGGGCAGCACTGAATGCCGCGAAATATGAACTAGTCAGAGCAGACGGCTAGGCTGTGTGCTCTGACAGTACAGGCTGTCTACATTTGCTCGGCCACGCACCTCGCGTCGGGACTGGTGGGCCCATAGGTATAAAGGAATTACACTAGCTACCCCAGAGAGGGACTGGCTTTCGCTCACTAGTAAATAAAAAATGGACAAAAAAATGCAACAGGCAAAAAAAAACTCTCCCATCCAGGGAAAGAGAAAACTGGTTTGCCCGCGCTGTTTCATCGAGTAGAGAGCCAGGAGACGTCAGCACTGGAACTAAAATCTTCTATATACAGGTTGTCCGCAGGGCTGAACATCAGTTGACCACTCGTCTACTAACGTTGTTGCACGCTCACATCTGCAAACAATGACTGACAGTAGCATTTCCTAAGGTGTGACATGTAACTCAGAGGGCAGCACTGCCCTGACCGTAATACAGGCTTTTTTTTCTTTTAGTTATAAAACACTGGTGCACATACATACAATAATACTATATCCATGGAATTCATTACACTCTGGGTACCCTTCTAAAAGTATTTACATAATTACATGATGTTGTCCACCCTGACTCTATTATCGACTAGCTATACAATGTGTGTGCATTTATACCCATTTCTGCAAGCAAACAATTAGCATAACTAGCGTAGGAGTCAGACAAGTCAGTAGGTACGTCAATGTCACAGAAATGTACTGTTGTCCTGGGTCGCAGGCCATAAGTATGGAGCCTTACTGGGCCGTCTTCCGTACCAGTAGTAGTGGGAGAAGAGATAGACGGTTTGTCCCTAACATTAGTCTGATCGTGGCGTTGCAACGCACGCACCTCCAGCTCTACTTCGGCCTGCATATGGTCCACATACTTCATGTGATCAAGGTGGGCTTCCTTGATAGTTCCCGTAGCAATCTCCCTCACCTCGAACTTATTGCCACGGAGCTGTCGTAGGACACGGTAAGGACCCACAAACTTTGGGACAAGTTTGTGCATACCTGGGGTCTGCACTGGGTTGAGCAACATAACTTTGCAACCTGGTTCCACTTTGCTTTCCTTGGCGCGGGCATTGCGCTCAGACGTGAACCTATCAGTAGCTTTCATAAGGTTCTCTCGTACCCACTGGAAGACAAGCTGCGTTGTCCTCATCTTTACTACACTGGGGTTATCAGTATCGTAAGTAGGTCTAGGTGGAGTAAACAGAATTTCATATGGTAAGCGCTTGTCATAGCCATACAAAGCAAAATGAGGTGTCTCACCGATCGAGCTGTTGAGGGAGGAATTTAATGTACACTGAACATCTGGGATAGCCTCATCCCATGTAGTACAACTTGGGTTAACGGTTACTCTGAGCACCTCCAGGACTTTGCGATTTGTGCGTTCAGCAAGACCATTACTCGCAGGGTGGCGTGGAGCTACTGGCGCTTGGTGAATGTTGAATCTGGAGCAAAGATCCTGCATTATGCCATTTATAAACTCAGACCCATTGTCTGACAGAAGGACACGTGGGCAAGTATGACGAAGAACAACATGCTCACGGAAAGCACTAGCGACCGTTTCAGCGGTTTTATCAGGAATGGGTACTAATTCACTGTACCGCGTCAAGTTATCTACCATTACAAGCAGGTGCTTATTTCCCTTCTCCGAGGTCGAGAAGTTCGTCAACAGGTCGACAGAAGTTCTCTCCCAGGGCTCCTTTGTAATGGGATACTTTAGAATGGGGTTAGGACCTGTAATGGTACCCTTGTGCTGTAGGCAAACAACACACTGGTGTACATGCTTGGCAATGTCCGATGCCATCTTAGGCCAGAAATATTTCATTCGTGCCTGTTTGATACTGCGGTCCTTCCCGGGGTGCGCTACACCTGGGACATTGTGGATCAACCTAAGAGTAGCTGGTATCATGGACTCTGGTATCACCAGTTGGTATACGGTTCTGCCGGGGTCCACCAGCTGTGCAACACGGCACAGTACTCCCTGGTTGACCACTAAATCCTTCAGTGGAACGGGAGACTTGACCTGTAAGTCAACGTCCTCCTTGGTAAGGAAACGAAGGACTGGAGACCACACAGGGTCCTGTCGTTGGGCTCTCTCGAGATCCTCAACAGAGAACGAATTGCCGACACTCACGAATGCTATATGTCTCGACAGGGCGTCAGCTACAACATTTTGCTTACCTGGGACATAGCAAATTTCAGGGTTGTAGTCATTGAACGTGAGCGACCACAGAGCATGCTTTCCCGAGAGGTTCTTATTTGCAAAAAGGGCCAATAAGGGTAAATGATCTGTATAAATCTTGATGGGATAATGATAGATGATATCCCGAAAATGACTCAGGGCCCATACAATGGCTAAAGCTTCTAGCTCTGTCACTGAATAATTGACTTCCGCTTTAGTAAGAACACGGCTAGCATAGGCAATAGGCTGTTGCTTACCATTAGATTCCTGTGACAAGACTGCACCGATGCCAACTTTGCTGGCATCAGTCGTCAAAGTAAATGCCTTGGTGAAATCAGGGAATCTAAGGGTTGGGGCTGATGTTAACTTGTTCTTAAGAATGACAAAAGCTCGTTCCTGATCGCACGTCCACTCAAAAGGGGCATCCTTCTTGAGTAAGCGTGTCAGGGGTGCAGCAATGGTGGAGAAACCTGCGATAAAGGTGCGGTAGAAACCCGCCAGGCCTATGAAGGACCGGACTGCATCCGCCGTCATGGGTCTGGGGAATTTCTGCACGGCCGAGATTTTAGACTCGTCCGTCTTTATGCCATTCTGAGTTACTACGTGACCCAGAAATTTTATTTCCTTCCGGAGGAAATGACATTTGGAGAGCTTTACCTTAAGATTTGCCTGAGCTAGCCTGTCCAATACCCTGTCAAGTTTCTCAAGATGTGACGGGACATCTTGCGACATGACTATGAGATCATCCAGGTAGACCATGAGCGTGCCACCTAGGAGGGTACGGAAAATTGTCGTCATCAAACGACTAAACGTGATTGGGCTTCCGCACAAGCCGAAGGGCATCCTCCTGAACTGGTAATGACCAGTTGGCGTAGAGAAAGCTGTCAACTCTCTGCTCTCATCATCGAGGGGGATCTGCCAGAACCCTTGAAGAAGATCAAGAGTTGAAAAGACCTTATTATCGCCGATGTTCTGCAACAGGTCGTTCAGAACTGGCAATGGAAAACGGTCTGGGATGGTACATGCATTCAGTTTCCTGTAATCGATAACAGGGCGCCAGGTTCCGTCTTTCTTGGGAACCAGAATAAGGGGAGCATTCCACGGGGAAGTGGACTCCTCAATAACTCCATCACGGAGCATCCGTGTAATGAGTTCTTCTGCGAAGACTCTTTGCGCATGTGGCAGGCGATACGCAGGTACATAAATGGGTTTAGTACCTTTGTCAAGTGGAATACGGTGAGAGATCAGTGGGGTCAAACCCATTGACTCACCATCTAGTGCAACTGCAGAACGTGCACGATTGAGAACCTGGAGAAGTTTTGGGACCTCTTCAGGATAGTCTGTCAAAGCTAGATCATCTTCCTGCACTGGCCGGGTGTTGGAAGAGTCAGCAGCAGACTCGCCTGGGAGAACTGCACTCACAAGGAAGTCAGCTGGGGCTTCACCCTCCACTCTCACCGGGAGAGGGAATCTGACAAGGTCGACAAGTGAGGTATTCTTCCGCAGGGGAAATTCTCGACTATGCATGTTGACAACAAGGACTTGCAACTTACCACGTTGCACTGTGTGCAAGGATGGTTCAAGGGAGAGGCCCTTGACTCGGCATGTGTCGTTGTCAACCAGCACATGGTCTCCTTCAAAAGCTCTGCTCACGTACACCATAACAGGAGTGAGCGAGTTAGCTGACAAAGTGACGTCATACTTTGTACAAGCAGTAACTCTGCTCGCTGATGCCATGACACGAGTCAGACAGTCGCCTGCCGACAGGGATACTGCTGCTTGACAACTGCTGGTCTCTACAACAGCGTCAGAGTTAGAGTGAAGGTTAGACTGGGCGTCCCCAGACTGGGTTTCACTGGTAACTATGCGCTGATGGCCAGGAGGTGATGGGCAACGAGCTCTACTACGAGGTCGATCAGGACAAGAGACCAACCCCGGGGAGAATGTGCTATGGAAACCACCGGTTTCCAACGATTCTAGGCACTGTGCATACTCTGAGACAGAGTAGCACGTAGTGGATCCTAAGCGCACGCCCCAGAAGGGCACATCCACTCCGTTGAATTCCGCTTTCCACTCAGCTGGATCTAAATGGATCCTAAGATCTGCCATGGTTTTGAACCCTATGAGCAGGTCACCATGGAAAACAATACCATCTACGACTAAGAATTTTGCGGACAGCTTGTGACCCTGGACCACAAATTCTAGCGTTGTGCGACCGCGAACCGTCAGCGGTTTACCTGAGACTCCTCTCAAGGTCTGAATGGCAGACGGCTCTGTCAACATGGCCGCGTGAAGGGCAATGTCTCGGAAAAAAGTGGAGCGGACAATGTTAACCACCGAACCTGTATCTAGGAAAAGCTGAACAGGCTTATTGTGGACAGTGGACTCGATGAGCGGTCCACATGGGTTGTCATACCGAACATGCAGGCATGACAGGCCGACGAGATCCCCGGAGTCACAGCTGCTCGAGGCTCGACACTTGTTGACGAGGCTCGACCTGGAAGGTACGGTACGAGTCTCGGCAACAACGTCAAGACACTCGGTTTCCTCACTGTCGGCAAGCGTATCACTGCCCAGGGCGGCGAATGCATTGCGGACAGGGATGGAATACAGCGACTCCGACAGGGTTACTATGTGTTTCGCTGGTTTTGCGGACGCGCCTCTTCCCCCGAACTAGTGGAAGGGCTTCTACGAGCACGTGCATTGCGCGACGACTGCTTGCTCCACTCAGCTGACAGTATACTTCGCAGCTTGTTACACTCATGGGAGGTATGACTGGAAGTATTGTGGTAAACACAGACTCCCTCGCGAAGCTGAGCATGGGGACGGTGACGGTTACCTTGATACTGAGCATGGGGACTGTGACGGTTACTTTGCGGGGACTTAGGTTTGTAACACTCCGATCGGTAGTGCCCTCGTTTGCCACAGTTGAAACAAGTCACTACACACTTAGCGGGTGAGGTTGGGGGTGGTGTCTGCTGGCGACGTTTCGCCCTGGTCCAGGAAGTCGATGACTGCCTTTTTGTATGAGACCGACTGTTGTTACTGTGGTCAATATTTTTACTTAGGCGCGTGTTAGTGGGACTGGGGTTAGAAACTTTGTGGGCTGGCTGTCTGACAGCAGCAGCAAAAGTGACTTCCGGCTGCGACCGCGGGGTCACTGTGGACGGCGCCGGAAGGATGGGTAGGGGATGATCCACAAAGCGGCAAACCTTGCCTTGCTCGGAAGGCGGCTTGAGCGAGTCGATGGCGTCATATGCACCCAGGACGTCGTTCTGAGGGCCGAGTCCTAGCGCATCAATGGCAGCCCAGAGGTTAGGGGCGGCATCCCTCCGCATGATGCCGACAGCCAGCATGGGGATGATGTCTTTAGCAGCAATACGACCATCACCATCCACCCACTTAGTGGAGTTGATGGCATCAGTAAAGTCCGTGGCGGCTTGCTCGAACCGGCAAACGCAAGCCAGGGGGCTTTCGTGCCGGTATTGACATTCGGCCAAGACGCTGGTAACTATGTCAATGTAATGGCGTTGGCGACTACGCCGAAAATAACGCCTAAATTCCTCCTTAAGTTCACCCCAAGACTGAATCTTACACATGCGCTTGAGCTGCACAAAGGCACCTATATCACCCTGGGTGAGATCCACTGCTGCAACAGCAGCACGAATGTACTGTGTATCCGTTGGGCTATCAAATAGAGCCTGAACAGTCGCCTCGACTGACTGCAGCCATGGCTCTAAACTATTTGCACGACCGTCAAAAATAAGGGTCAGGTATGGACGATGAGCCGGCCCACTGGTGGTCGAGGCTTGAGCCACAAGTTGACCAACTGTCGCTGGGGCTTCGATGCCCTGCCGCGTGTTCACGCTGGCTGAGGCACCATTGCTGGCACCAGCAGAATCTGGGCTAACGGCATGGCCACTGCGTGTCTTAGTCATGACGTCAATTGTTCAAATGCAAGTAGGTCACGAAGATGGTAAACAGGTCAGAGCAAGAAATGGTATGCACTGGCTACAATTCAAAACAGAGTCAAAGAGAACTCAGCACCACAGTACTAGGTAAACTGCTTAGTGATAGAAATAATTTGAGCAAAACAACAATAAAAAGGGAAATAGTGGTGCACTCTGAACACAAAATAAGAGATGTATGCAAGTGAATGTACTACAGGGAAGTGCACAAAATGAAGCTAAGGATAGTCAATAATTTCACCAGGAATCTGGCAACAAAATTTATGAAAACGAGTTGAACTGTAAACACTGGTAGCAAAAACTGCACAAAATGAAAATAAATCAGGTACTACACAACACTAAACTGTGCTGCAAGCACAGTTTAAAAAGATTGCGGGTGCTAGCAGTTGCAAATTGAAACGCAAAAAAAAAGGGTAATTCACTTGCACAAGGGAAGTTGGCACAGAAAAGATATCAGAGTATGGAATAGTGCCAAAAATCACAGAAAAAAAAATACACTGTATCCAGAATTGCTATATTGCACACAAAATAAAATTAATAAAAATGCAGATTATTAAATTCAAGAATATGGCAAAGGTTAACTGGTGTTAGCGGGGTGTACACTGGTGTTAGCAGGGTGTACACTGGCAAAAAGAAAAAATTTGCACAATCTCAAGGTCAAAATTAATTAACTTCACAAGGAATTTTGGTAATTAATGGTAAATAAGCTGGTTCCCAAAAATACACTCAATGACTTGGGTATACAAAATAGCAAAATGCAATGCACATAGGTGAATATTCACTGATAAAACATAGAATATATGTAGAGCAAATAAATGGGGAAACAGAAGAAAAATTTAATGGGCTAGGCACAGATTGTATCACTGCAGGTAGAATAAACTAATACTTAAGTACTTGAAGATTACACTTATTAAAAGGAAAAAACACTAACAAACAAAACAGTGCAAGGGTGTCAACAATCTGTGGCTAACTTGCAGGTGCAACTAACAAAATAACAGCACACAGGAATTACATGAGAACTGTATGTGAGAGGTAAATTGTATAAATGGTTAACACTGAACAATTTAAATCAATAACTGAGGTGCAAGAAGCAGAATAAAATACTGGAATTTAAAATGTAGGGGTGCAAAAATAAATTTACAAAATTTAAGAAGCTGTAGGTGAATGGCAAAATGTGCACTGATGACACTGAACAATTTACTGAAGTATGGCTTCAGTAACTAACTGTATTGGTGCAGGACAGTTAAATAATGTCACAAAATATTAGGAAATGCTAGGTAAGTCACTGTTTACTTAACTTTGAGTGCAGATGAACGAAGGTACGGGTGCCTGGAACTTTCAGTGACGCTCTAGTAACACTACACGCCTCGTAGCATTTGTATACTGCTATGGGGCTTCAATGTCGTAGAAAAAATTATCAGAATGGACTTGGGAAGAACAGGAAAGACCGGGGTTACTCTGTGGAGGTATAAGATATTAGGAGAACGTGGATACCCGGCGTGAACCACAGCTGTGTATGGTTGTTTACACTGGCAAGCGTGTCTGGGCGCGCTGACTGACTGCGGCTTCAGCACACGGAGAACAAAACATTTACTGCACTACTCGAACGTGCTAAAAACAAGCTTAAGTGAAACATTGAACTGGGACGAGTAAGTTTTACTGTAACAAATCACTGGGGAAAACAGAACTGGTGATGAACTGGGAATAAAACAGCAAGGGAAAGGGAAAAAAAAAAATTAAACTGGGCAACACAAAAAAAAACTGCACTGGCTGGAGATACGTAGACGCTGAGTAGTTGTAGACACTATGATGAGTCACGAGCTGCTGTAGACGCTGAACTTTGCTGGCTTAGGGGCTAAGCCAACTGGGTTCCCACGTGGTTAAGCCAGGTAGAACTTCTTGGAGGAACTGGGAAGAACACAACACACATGGACGGCGAGATGGACGTCGTTGCGTAGCAGAGAAGGCTGTAGAGAAGGCTGGTGTGTTTACACGCTGATTAGGGTATAAACCAACCCCAGAGCTGCCTCGTGGTCACGCGTGGGGCCACACGAAGCCAACACACTAAACGACCTCACCTCTACTTCTTGTAGCTGAGAAGGGCGTAGGGACGCTGTAGGAGGCAGGAGAATGGTGCTGGAGAGTGTTGAAGGGCTGTAGAGAGGGTGATGAGGTGAACACGTGACTGCTAAGGCTGGAGATGACGCCGTGACGCCTATGTCCAGATTTTGTGGGAAAAATCTAGGACGAAGATCTATCTCAGGTCCCGTCAAGACGCTGGGAGTAACAGATAACTCTTTAGGCCAGCAGGTGCGTTGGATGACGACGGATGATGTTGACTGGCGTCGACCGATGGTGTTGACCCCTCCACCCTGAAGAGGCTCACAATGCCGATCCCACCGCTGCCACCACTGTTATTGCTGTTCTTACTGCTGAACAGCGGTTTAGTGCCGATGAAGGTAGCGTAGGTAGCAATGATACGGCCGTGGACTAGATTGGCTTTAATCGGGTAGGAGTGAGTACACAACGGGCAGTGTGAGGGAGTGACCGCAAGCCAGTCCGTGGAGGGGGCACCTGTGACTATCACGTCGGTCGGTCGAGGAGTGAGAGAGGGTGGTCTGTGTTTCCCACCGACCTAGGTAGGCCTACAGAGGGCAGCACTGAATGCCGCGAAATATGAACTAGTCAGAGCAGACGGCTAGGCTGTGTGCTCTGACAGTACCGGCTGTCTACAATTAAGTCTACTACACGATGGTCATTAAGACTACTACACGAGGGTCATTAAGACTACTACACTAGGGTCATTAAGACTACTACACGAGGGTCATTAAGACTACTACACGATGGTCATTAAGTCTACTACACGATGGTCATTAAGACTACTACACGAGGGTCATTAAGACTACTACACTAGGGTCATTAAGACTACTACACGAGGGTCATTAAGACTACTACACGATGGTCATTAAGTCTACTACACGATGGTCATTAAGACTACTACACGAGGGTCATTAAGACTACTACACGAGGGTCATTAAGACTACTACACTAGGGTCAATAACACTACTACACGATGGTCATTAAGACTACTACACTAGGGTCATTAAGACTACTACACGAGGGTCATTAAGACTACTACACGAGGGTCATTAAGACTACTACACGAGGGTCATTAAGACTATCTACACGAGGGTCATTAAGACTATCTACTACACGAGGGTCATTAAGTCTACTACACGAGGGTCATTAAGACTACTACACGAGGGTCATTAAGACTATCTACTACACGAGGGTCATTAAGACTATCTACTACACGAGGGTCATTAAGTCTACTACACGATGGTCATTAAGACTACAACACGAGGGTCATTAAGACTACTACACGAGGGTCATTAAGACTACTACACGATGGTCATTAAGACTAATACACGATGGTCATTAAGACTACTACACGAGGGTCATTAAGACTATCTACTACACGAGGGTCATTAAGACTATCTACTACACGAGGGTCATTAAGACTACTACACGAGGGTCATTAAGACTACTACACTAGGGTCATTAAGACTACTACACGAGGGTCATTAAGACTACTACACGAGGGTCATTAAGACTACTACACGAGGGTCATTAAGACTACTACACGAGGGTCATTAAGACTACTACACGAGGGTCATTAAGACTACTAAACGAGGGTCATTAAGACTACTACACTAGGGTCATTAAGACTACTACACGAGGGTCATTAAGACTACTACACGAGGGTCATTAAGACTACTACACGAGGGTCATTAAGACTACTACACGACGGTCATTAAGACTACTACACGAGGGTCAGTAAGACTACTACACGATGGTCATTAAGACTACTACACGAGGGTCATTAAGACTACTACACGATGGTCATTAAGACTACTACACGAGGGTCATTAAGACTACTACACGAGGGTCATTAAGACTACTACACGAGGGTCATTAAGACTACTACACGAGGGTCATTAAGACTACTACACAAGGGTCATTAAGACTACTACACGAGGGTCATTAAGACTACTACACGAGGGTCATTAAGACTACTACACGAGGGTCATTAAGACTACTACACTAGGGTCATTAAGACTACTACACGAGGGTCATTAAGACTACTACACGAGGGTCATTAAGACTACTACACGAGGGTCATTAAGACTACTACACGAGGGTCATTAAGACTACTACACGAGGGTCATTAAGACTACTACAAGATGGTCATTAAGACTACTACACGAGGGTCATTAAGACTACTACACGATGGTCATTAAGACTACTACACGAGGGTCATTAAGACTACTACACGAGGGTCATTAAGACTACTACACGAGGGTCATTAAGACTACTACACGAGGGTCATTAAGACTACTACACGAGGGTCATTAAGACTACTACACGAGGGTCATTAAGACTACTACACGAGGGTCATTAAGACTACTACACGAGGGTCATTAAGACTACTGCACGAGGGTCATTAAGACTACTACACGAGGGTCATTAAGACTACTACACGATGGTCATTAAGACTACTACACGAGGGTCATTAAGACTACTACACTACGGTCATTAAGACTACTACACGAGGGTCATTAAGACTACTACACGAGGGTCATTAAAACTACTACACGAGGGTCATTAAGACTACTACACGATGGTCATTAAGACTACTACACGAGGGTCATTAAGACTACTACACGAGGGTCATTAAGACTACTACACGAGGGTCATTAAGACTACTACACGAGGGTCAGTAAGACTACTACACGAGGGTCATTAAGACTACTACACGAGGGTCATTAAGACTACTACACGAGGGTCATTAAGACTACTAAACGAGGGTCATTAAGATTACTACACGAGGGTCATTAAGACTACTACACGAGGGTCATTAAGACTACTACAGGAGGGTCATTAAGACTACTACACGAGGGTCATTAAGACTACTACACGAGGGTCATTAAGACTACTACACGAGGGTCATTAAGACTACTAAACGAGGGTCAGTAAGACTACTACACGAGGGTCATTAAGACTACTACACGAGGGTCATTAAGACTACTACACGAGGGTCATTAAGACTACTACACGAGGGTCATTAAGACTACTACACTAGGGTCATTAAGACTACTACACGATGGTCATTAAGACTACTACACGAGGGTCATTAAGACTACTACACGAGGGTCATTAAGACTACTACACGAGGGTCATTAAGACTACTACACGATGGTCATTAAGACTACTACACGATGGTCATTAAGAGTACTACACGAGAGTCATTAAGACTACTACACGAGGGTCATTAAGACTATCTACACGAGGGTCATTAAGACTATCTACTACACGAGGGTCATTAAGACTATCTACTACACGAGGGTCATTAAGTCTACTACACGAGGGTCATTAAGACTACTACACGAGGGTCATTAAGACTATCTACTACACGAGGGTCATTAAGACTCTACTACACGAGGGTCATTAAGTCTACTACAGGATGGTCATTAAGACTACTACACGAGGGTCATTTAGACTACTACACGAGGGTCATTAAGACTACTACACGATGGTCATTAAGACTACTACACGATGGTCATTAAGACTACTACACGAGGGTCATTAAGACTATCTACTACACGAGGGTCATTAAGACTATCTACTACACGAGGGTCATTAAGACTACTACACGAGGGTCATTAAGACTACTACACGAGGGTCATTAAGACTACTACACGAGGGTCATTAAGACTACTACACGAGGGTCATTAAGACTACTACACGAGGGTCATTAAGACTACTACACGAGGGTCATTAAGACTACTACACGAGGGTCATTAAGACTACTAAACGAGGGTCATTATGACTACTACACTAGGGTCATTAAGACTACTACACGAGGGTCATTAAGACTACTACACGAGGGTCATTAAGACTACTACACGAGGGTCATTAAGACTACTAAACGAGGGTCATTAAGACTACTACACGAGGGTCATTAAGACTACTACACGATGGTCATTAAGACTACTACACGAGGGTCATTAAGACTACTACACGAGGGTCATTAAGACTACTACACGAGGGTCATTAAGACTACTACACGAGGGTCATTAAGACTACTACACGAGGGTCATTAAGACTACTACACGAGGGTCATTAAGACTACTACACGAGGGTCATTAAGACTACTACACGAGGGTCATTAAGACTACTACACGAGGGTCATTAAGACTACTACACGAGGGTCATTAAGACTACTACACGATGGTCATTAAGACTACTACACGAGGGTCATTAAGACTACTACACTAGGGTCATTAAGACTACTACACGAGGGTCATTAAGACTACTACACGAGGGTCATTAAGACTACTACACGAGGGTCATTAAGACTACTACACGATGGTCATTAAGACTACTACACGAGGGTCATTAAGACTACAACACGAGGGTCATTAAGACTACTACACTAGGGTCATTAAGACTACTACACGAGGGTCATTAAGACTACTACACGAGGGTCATTAAGACTACTACACGAAGGTCATTAAGACTACTACACGAGGGTCATTAAGACTACTAAACGAGGGTCATTAAGACTACTACACGAGGGTCATTAAGACTACTAAACGAGGGTCATTAAGACTACTACACGAGGGTCATTAAGACTACTACACGAGGGTCATTAAGACTACTACACGAGGGTCATTAAGACTACTACGCGATGGTCATTAAGACTACTACACGAGGGTCATTAAGACTACTACACGAGGGTCATTAAGACTACTACACGAGGGTCATTAAGACTACTACACGAGGGTCATTAAGACTACTACACGAGGGTCATTAAGACTACTACACGAGGGTCATTAAGACTACTACACGAGGGTCATTAAGACTACTACACGAGGGTCATTAAGACTACTACACGAGGGTCATTAAGACTACTACACGAGGGTCATTAAGACTACTACACGAGGGTCATTAAGACTACTACACGAGGGTCATTAAGACTACTACACGAGGGTCATTAAGACTACTACACGAGGGTCATTAAGACTACTACACGAGGGTCATTAAGACTACTACACGAAGGTCATTAAGACTACTACACGAGGGTCATTAAGACTACTACACGAGGGTCATTAAGACTACTACACGAATTTCATTAAGACTACTACAGTAGGGTCATTAAGACTACTACACGAGGGTCATTAAGACTACTACACGAAGGTCATTAAGACTACTACAGGAGGGTCATTTAGACTACTACACGAAGGTCATTAAGGCTACTACACGAAGGTCATTAAGACTACTACACGAAGGTCATTAAGACTACTACACGATGGTCATTAAGACTACTACACGAGGGTCATTAAGACTACTACACGAGGGTCATTAAGACTACTACACGAGGGTCATTAAGACTACTACACGAGGGTCATTAAGACTACTACACGATGGTCATTAAGACTACTACACGAAGGTCATTAAGACTACTACACTAGGGTCATTAAGACTACTACACGAGGGTCATTAAGACTACTACACGAGGGTCATTAAGACTACTACACGAGGGTCATTAAGACTACTACACGATGGTCATTAAGACTACTACACGAGGGTCATTAAGACTACTACACGAGGGTCATTAAGACTACTACACGAGGGTCATTAAGACCACTACACGAGGGTCATTAAGACTACTACACGAGGGTCATTAAGACTACTACACGAGGGTCATTAAGACTACTACACGAGGGTCATTAAGACTACTAAACGAGGGTTATTAAGACTACTACACGAGGGTCATTAAGACTACTACACGAGGGTCATTAAGACTACTACACGAGGGTCATTAAGACTACTACACGAGGGTCATTAAGACTACTACACGAGGGTCATTAAGACTACTACACGAGGGTCATTAAGACTACTAAACGAGGGTCATTATGACTACTACACTAGGGTCATTAAGACTACTACACGAGGGTCATTAAGACTACTACACGAGGGTCATTAAGACTACTACACGAGGGTCATTAAGACTACTACACGAGGGTCATTAAGACTACTACACGAGGGTCATTAAGACTACTACACGATGGTCATTAAGACTACTACACGAGGGTCATTAAGACTACTACACGAGGGTCATTAAGACTACTACACGAGGGTCATTAAGACTACTACACGAGGGTCATTAAGACTACTACACGAGGGTCATTAAGACTACTACACGAGGGTCATTAAGACTACTACACGAGGGTCATTAAGACTACTAAACGAGGGTCATTAAGACTACTACACTAGGGGCATTAAGACTACTACACGAGGGTCATTAAGACTACTACACGAGGGTCATTAAGACTACTACACGAGGGTCATTAAGACTACTACACGAGGGTCATTAAGACTACTACACGAGGGTCATTAAGACTACTACAAGATGGTCATTAAGACTACTACACGAGGGTCATTAAGACTACTACACGATGGTCATTAAGACTACTACACGAGGGTCATTAAGACTACTACACGAGGGTCATTAAGACTACTACACGAGTGTCATTAAGACTACTACACGAGGGTCATTAAGACTACTACACGAGGGTCATTAAGACTACTACACGAGGGTCATTAAGACTACTACACGAGGGTCATTAAGACTACTACACGAGGGTCATTAAGACTACTACACGAGGGTCATTAAGACTACTACACGAGGGTCATTAAGACTACTACACGATGGTCATTAAGACTACTACACGAGGGTCATTAAGACTACTACACTAGGGTCATTAAGACTACTACACGAGGGTCATTAAGACTACTACACGAGGGTCATTAAGACTACTACACGAAGGTCATTAAGACTACAACACGATGGTCATTAAGACTACTACACGAGGGTCATTAAGACTACAACACGAGGGTCATTAAGACTACTACACGAGGGTCATTAAGACTACTACACGAGGGTCATTAAGACTACTACACGAGGGTCATTAAGACTACTACACGAAGGTCATTAAGACTACTACACGAGGGTCATTAAGACTACTACACGAGGGTCATTAAGACTACTACACGAGGGTCATTAAGACTACTACACGAGGGTCATTAAGACTACTACACGAGGGTCATTAAGACTACTACACGAGGGTCATTAAGACTACTACACGAGGGTCATTAAGACTACTACACGAGGGTCATTAAGACTACTACACGAGGGTCATTAAGACTACTACACGAGGGTCATTAAGACTACTACACGAGGGTCATTAAGACTACTACACGAGGGTCATTAAGACTACTACACGAGGGTCATTAAGACTACTACACGAGGGTCATTAAGACTACTACACGAGGGTCATTAAGACTACTACACGAGGGTCATTAAGACTACTACACGAGGGTCATTAAGACTACTACACGAGGGTCATTAAGACTACTACACGAGGGTCATTAAGACTACTACACGAGGGTCATTAAGACTACTACACGAGGGTCATTAAGACTACTACACGAGGGTCATTAAGACTACTACACGAGGGTCATTAAGACTACTACACGAGGGTCATTAAGACTACTACACGAGGGTCATTAAGACTACTACACGAGGGTCATTAAGACTACTACACGAGGGTCATTAAGACTACTACACGAGGGTCATTAAGACTACTACACGAGGGTCATTAAGACTACTACACGAGGGTCATTAAGACTACTACACGAGGGTCATTAAGACTACTACACGAGGGTCATTAAGACTACTACACGAGGGTCATTAAGACTACTACACGAGGGTCATTAAGACTACTACACGAGGGTCATTAAGACTACTACACGAGGGTCATTAAGACTACTACACTAGGGTCATTAAGACTACTACACGAGGGTCATTAAGACTACTACACGAGGGTCATTAAGACTACTACACGAAGGTCATTAAGACTACAACACGATGGTCATTAAGACTACTACACGAGGGTCATTAAGACTACTACACGAGGGTCATTAAGACTACTACACGAGGGTCATTAAGACTACTACACGAGGGTCATTAAGACTACTACACGAGGGTCATTAAGACTACTACACGAGGGTCATTAAGACTACTACACGAGGGTCATTAAGACTACTACACGAGGGTCATTAAGACTACTACACGAGGGTCATTAAGACTACTACACGAGGGTCATTAAGACTACTACACGAGGGTCATTAAGACTACTACACGAGGGTCATTAAGACTACTACACGAGGGTCATTAAGACTACTACACGAGGGTCATTAAGACTACTACACGAGGGTCATTAAGACTACTACACGAGGGTCATTAAGACTACTACACGAGGGTCATTAAGACTACTACACGAGGGTCATTAAGACTACTACACGAGGGTCATTAAGACTACTACACGAGGGTCATTAAGACTACTACACGAGGGTCATTAAGACTACTACACGAGGGTCATTAAGCCTACTACACGAGGGTCATTAAGACTACTACACGAGGGTCATTAAGACTACTACACTAGGGTCATTAAGACTACTACACGAGGGTCATTAAGACTACTACACGAGGGTCATTAAGACTACTACACGAGGGTCATTAAGACTACTACACGAGGGTCATTAAGACTACTACACGAGGGTCATTAAGACTACTACACGAGGGTCATTAAGACTACTACACGAGGGTCATTAAGACTACTACACGAGGGACATTAAGACTACTACACGATGGTCATTAAGACTACTACACGAGGGTCATTAAGACTACTACACGAGGGTCATTAAGACTACTACACGAGGGTCATTAAGACTACTACACGAGGGTCATTAAGACTACTACACGAGGGTCATTAAGACTACTACACGAGGGTCATTAAGACTACTACACGAGGGTCATTAAGACTACTACACGAGGGTCATTAAGACTACTACACGAGGGTAATTAAGACTACTACACGAGGGTCATTAAGACTACTACACGATGGCCATTAAGACTACTACACGAGGGTCATTAAGACTACTACACTAGGGTCATTAAGACTACTACACGAGGGTAATTAAGACTACTACACGAGGGTCATTAAGACTACTACACGAGGGTCATTAAGACTACTACACGATGGTCATTAAGACTACTACACGAGGGTCATTAAGGCTACTACACGAGGGTCATTAAGACTACTACACGAGGGTCATTAAGACCACTACACGAGGGTCATTAAGACTACTACACGAGGGTCATTAAGACTACTACACGAGGGTCATTAAGACTACTACACGAGGGTCATTAAGACTACTAAACGAGGGTTATTAAGACTACTACACGAGGGTCATTAAGACTACTACACGAGGGTCATTAAGACTACTACACGAGGGTCATTAAGACTACTACACGAGGGTCATTAAGACTACTACACGAGGGTCATTAAGACTACTACACGAGGGTCATTAAGACTACTAAACGAGGGTCATTAAGACTACTACACGAGGGTCATTAAGACTACTACACGAGGGTCATTAAGATTTCTACACGAGGGTCATTAAGACTACTACACGATGGTCATTAAGACTACTACACGAGGGTCATTAAGACTACTACACGAGGGTCATTAAGACTACTACACGAGGGTCATTAAGACTACTACACGAGGGTCATTAAGACTACTACACGAGGGTCATTAAGACTACTACACGAGGGTCATTAAGACTACTACGCGAGGGTCATTAAGACTACTACACGAGGGTCATTAAGACTACTACACGAGGGTCATTAAGACTACTACACGAGGGTCATTAAGACTACTACACGAGGGTCATTAAGACTACTACACGATGGTCATTAAGAC
>NW_027198204.1:0-48130 GCF_038502225.1 Cherax quadricarinatus
TAAGTAAGCTTATTCAGGTATACATAAATACAGTTACATACATTATCATACATAGTAGCACATGTATAAAGAACCTGGGATAACCCAAAAAAAGCCAGAGTGACTTATTTCCATTGGGGTCCTTTTAATACCTTATTATTATATAATAAAGGAGATAATATCTTATTATTATACTATAAAGGAGATATACTAGGAATAAGGTATTAAAGGAATAAGGTTATATTTACATGTGTGTTAGCAAAAAAAAAATAAAAAATCATTCCCTCCCTTTCTGTAGGTACATTCATCAGACACCTTTTGGCACTCTTCTTGAACTGGTTCATGCTATGACTGGCTTTGACATGTGCAGGCAGTCTGTTCCATTCCTTTATTGCTGTACAATAAAAGGTGTTTGAAGCCTGGCCACTGACTGTGGGTACTACAAAGTTGTGCTCTCTCCCCCTAGTACTATGATTGCTTTGGTTCCCAACCTTGACAAAATTGACAGCAAGATATTCTGGACACTGTTTGTGAGCAATTTTATAAACATGATTTAGCTTCAGTTGTTTTACTCTGTCTTCAACATTCAGCATATCCAACTGCTGTAATTCATCCTGGCCTACATGTTCTCTTGGTCCCAGCCCCAGGATGAATCTTACAATTTTGTTCTGGGTGATTTGCAGTCTATCTTTCATTTTTTTTGTCAAGGCAGAGTACCATGAAGAGCAAGCGTAATCCATATGACACTGTATAAGGGCTAGACATAGGGTCCTGCGAGCCTCAGTAGGTAGACACTGTGCTTGTCTATAGAGGAACTTCAGTCTGGCATTCGCTTTCTTTACTACACTGTTCCCTATCAATTCTCCTGACATGCATGGGTCAAAGGGGATTCCCAGATATTTTACTGAGGAAACTGAAGTGATGGGCTCCCCATTACACTGGACATTAAAATTATTTACCCTTCTCAGTTTGTTTCGTGCCAAAGAGAATGACTTCAGTTTTCCCGAGGGGTAATGATAGTTTGTCTACTAACCATTTGCTGCAGGACTCCAGTTCCAGTGTTACTACATTAGCTATATCTTGTGGGTCTTTACCTGACACTAACAGAGCACTGTCATCTGCATACAGTAGGAGTTTGCACTTGACACTGATAGGCATGTCATTGACATAACATAAGAATAATAAGGGACCCAGAATACTACCTTGGGGAACTCCACATGCTATCGGCAGGGGTTCTGATTCTGTTTTGTTGATTTTGACAATTTGTCTCCTGTTGCTAAGGTAGGACTTAAACCAGTCTACAGAACCTATACCGATAGCTTGAAGTTTCTTACATAATATATTGTGGTTGACAGTATCGAAGGCCTTTTGCAGGTCTAAGGTTACCATACCTATGAGGTTCCCCATTGACATTTCAGTTCTCATGTAATCCATCAGATTAATTAGGGAGGTGTCGGTTGAGTAAGATCTTCTAAAGCCTGATTGATAGCTATGGAGAATGTTGTTGTCATTAAGGTACTTAACTACTTGAGAGTACACCGCCCTCTCTAGAATTTTGGATATTATACTGAGTATACTAACAGGCCTATAGTTGCTTACATCAGACCTACTATTTTTCTTGAAGATAGGAGTAACTCTGGCCTCCTTGAACCCCTCCGGTACGGTATTAGTGGTGATTGACAAATTTATTATGTGAGCAATAAGGATTGACAGTTCAGAAGCACCATCTTTTAGGAACTTAGACGGGATGTTATCAGGGCCGGTGCTCTTAGTTGGGTTTAACCTGCTTAGTTCTTTTTGAATAAAGTCATGAGATACACTTTCTAGTTGACAACTGTTTGGGGTTACCCTTTTATTGGTATAGTATCTATGAAACTTATCAGAGTCTGTGTTAAAGGTATTTGATGCAGCTGGTAGTTTACTTACTAGTGTTGATGCAACAGATGTGTAGTAGGAATTAAAACAATTTGCCACCGTTGGCATACCTCGTTATCGATAGTGAGTACTATGTTAGACCTATCTACTGGTTTATGGCTATACCCCAACTGTTTAAGTTGTTGCCAGAGCTTTCCGGGGTTATGCTTATATTCTTCAATTTTTGAGCAATAGTGCTTTGCCTTTGCTCCTTTTATAAGTCTCTGTACTCTGTTCCTCACCCTTTGGAATTCATTTAGTGCTGCAATATCCTGTCTGTTTGCTTTAAATCTTTTTAGCAGCTGGTCTCTGAATTTCATATTATCTAATATCTCAGTAGTCATCCAGGGTTCAGTTCTTCGTTTAATCCTAACCTCTTTAACTGGTGCAATATTATCAAGGATGGTAGTGAACATTGTTTTGAATTTTTCCCAGGCATCGTTTACGTCCGTGCAACTTGTTATCTCTGTCCAGTCACAATTGTGTAGCCTATTTACCAGTGTTTCTTTACTGTAGTTTCTAGTTGACCTCATTTTTATTGTCCTGTGTAGGCCTATCCTATCCCTAGTGATTTTCCTGGTGCAGTAAATGATGAAATGATCACTAAGACCTGTGGTAATGACGCCTGACTGACTAATGTTCTCAGAGCGGTTACAAAGTATGTGGTCAATTAGGGTGGCTGAGAACTGTGTGATCCGGGTTGGTGTATTAATTAGTTGAGTGTAACTATTTAAACCTAGAATTTGCTTATACCTTTTGCATAGCCCGTTATTTTGCTGCTGAAAACAGATATTGAAGTCGCCCAGTATTATTGTCTCGCAATTGTTTTCAAGTCCGGACAAGACTCTGGAAAAGTCTTCTAAGAACTGGTCCTGGGTGGGAGGGCGGTAACTAGTTCCTACTAAGATGGGTTTGGTCTTGGGAAGCAGCACTTCAAACCATAGAATCTCCAGTTTATTGTTATTTAAATCAGGTCTTGGGTTGTAAGCTAAGTCATTTCTAATGTAGGCACATACTCCACCACCCTTTCTGTTCCTATCTAAGCGTTTTATATTGTAACCTTCTATTTTGACCTCGTCGTCAGTCACCGTATCATCCAACCAGGATTCAGAGATGGATATAACTGCCGCCCTAGTTCTGTTAGCTAGAATCCTAATCTCTGCCAATTTTGGAAAAGTGATCTTGCGTTGACATGAATAAAGTGAAGGCCTGTTTTCATAAAACAATTATAATCATCAATATATGGCAATGGGTCATTTGTATTAAAATTAGGTAAATCAATGTCATCATTGCTAAAGGGTAACTGTGCCAAAGTGCATTTGTTACACACAAAATGAATTCTGGCACCGTTACTATAATTGTACATACATCCATCATGCACCCACCCCTTACACATTTTACATAAGGTGCCTTTTCTGTTTTTCTTGTGTACTTTAGTACAATGTATGCACCTGTTTGGTAGTGTTTGAGATAATAATGGCTGTATTGTCTCACATTGACCTATGTATGCATTACATATGGAGTTAAGGTTATCATTCCTAGCTACTAGACCGTCATTATCACCGTCATTTATCTGTCTGTTTTGCCTCTGCACAATAGTTTGAGGTCCTGGATTAATTTGGATATCACCACTTAAGAGCGCTACAATAAGAGCTGTGTGCCACTGTTTTTGTTTGGGTATGCGGTGTTGCCATACCTTGCGGCGATAGTGACATTTACTTTTCTGGTAGGATGGCAACTGTTGGGCTTTTACTGTCCATGGCGCTATTACTCCATTCGCCTTTTCCAGTCCCCATGACTGATTTCTTTCTTCATGGAATTGAAGGAGAAAGATAAATATAATTATGGCAGCCTGTGCCCCCCTAATGGCTGCCATTTTCACTCTTCGCTCTTTTACTCATATACAATAATATTTATTTCTATTTTCCAGTCACCTAGCACACCCTTGTATCTGCTTTAGCAATCACCACTGAATTACTAGTAAATTTTCTTCTTCAAAACCCTCTTCACTGCTCACTTTTCCCTTAACTTCACAAACCCTTTCAGTTAACCCCTTATTACACACTCCCCTTCCCACCTCACTTCACAGTCTGGCTTCACCAATTAACTCATAACTCCTTTCCATTCTGGTAGACCAGAAAGGTTTAATCACTGGTTTTATCCTTCCAAATCCCCCTCAATTCCATTTATCGGGGGTTGTGTCGTGTTGTTGACTCCTGACCTGGTCTGCTGACTCAGCCATTTTTAAAACACTGAGGGAAGTAAACGCCACCTACAACCTGACTTTCCTTGAGTTTATAGATATATTTGGCATTTTCTGCTATGATTCTCTCACTGTACACTGGTCAGCTGAATATAGGTCAGCTACTAAAACATTAACCTTGACTGTTTAACTATTCACTTCTTTCCCACGACTGACACTGAGGGATAACAGTCCTATATATAACCTTGGAGTTTTGTACTGTTGATTTGACGATGTCTCCTGTGTTTCCCTCTCGTTAGCACTGGTACAGGTGATATGATGGTGGTACAGATATGATGCTACTGTCAACAGATGAACGTCAGTAAAGATGAGAATTTCACTTCGCTAGTTGTACGTCTGGCAGTAGCTGGTGTTTGGATGCCGGTCAGCCATGTTTAAATGCTCAATTCTTTCCCTCGTTTGGCACTGAGGGAAAAAAGTCCTACAGACCTGTCATTTCCTTGGAGTTTTGTTGATCAGGTTTTCTGCCATGTTGTCTTCCCGTTGAACACTGGTGCAGTTGATATGGAGGTCAGTTATTTCATTGTAGTGGAAAACGTCTCATGTCTGGTTCACGTCTGGCAGCAGGTCTGGTACTTGAATGCCGGTCCCTCTTTTGTCATATTTAGTCCATTTCGTTGTCGTCACCGTCAGTTTTCATGTCACTATAGGTTCCTTGCATGTTGTTGTTGCAGTACTTGCAATTATGGCCATCACTGGAGTTCGGATAGGCCCAGGGGACGGCAAGATATAGGAGCAGCCTTGTTGCTGCTTGCTGCCAGTGACCTGAAGAGTGTCATCATGGGCTTGGCCTCCCTAGTTTTGAAGGTTCTCATTATCCATCCTGTCATTTTTCTAGCAGATGCGATTGATACAATGTTATGGTCCTTGAAGGTGAGATCCTCCGACACATGATCACTCCCAGGTCTTTGACGTTGGTGTTTCGCTCTATTTTGTGGCCAGAATTTGTTTTGTACTCTGATGAAGATTTAATTTCCTCATGTTTACCATATCTGAGTAATTGAAATTTCTCATCGTTGAACTTCATATTGTTTTCTGCAGCCCACTGAAAGATTTGGTTGATGTCCGCCTGGAGCCTTGCAGTGTCTGCAATGGAAGACACTGTCATGCAGATTCGGGTGTCATCTGCAAAGGAAGACACGGTGCTGTGGCTGACATCCTTGTCTATGTCGGATATGAGGATGAGGAACAAGATGGGAGCGAGTACTGTGCCTTGTGGAACAGAGCTTTTCACCGTAGCTGCCTCGGACTTTACTCTGTTGACGACTACTCTCTGTGTTCTGTTAGTGAGGAAATTATAGATCCATCGACCGACTTTTCCTGTTATTCCTTTAGCACGCATTTTGTGCGCTATTACGCCATGGTCACACTTGTCGAAGGCTTTTGCAAAGTCTGTATATATTACATCTGCATTCTTTTTGTCTTCTAGTGCATTTAGGACCTTGTCGTAGTGATCCAATAGTTGAGACAGACAGGAGCGACCTGTTCTAAACCCATGTTGCCCTGGGTTGTGTAACTGATGGGTTTCTAGATGGGTGGTGATCTTGCTTCTTAGGACCCTTTCAAAGATTTTTATGATATGGGATGTTAGTGCTATTGGTCTGTAGTTCTTTGCTGTTGCTTTACTGCCCCCTTTGTGGAGTGGGGCTATGTCTCTTGTTTTTAGTAACTGTGGGACGACCCCCGTGTCCATGCTCCCTCTCCATAGGATGGAAAAGGCTCGTGATAGGGGCTTCTTGCAGTTCTTGATGAACACAGAGTTCCATGAGTCTGGCCCTGGGGCAGAGTGCATGGGCATGTCATTTATCGCCTGTTCGAAGTCATTTGGCGTCAGGATAACATCGGATAGGCTTGTGTTAATCAAATTTTGTGGCTCTCTCATAAAAAATTCATTTTGATCTTCGACTCTCAGTCTGGTTAGCGGCTTGCTAAAAAACTGAGTCATATTGGGACGCAGTGAAGGCAGTTACAATAAATCCTAGCAAACAGAAGTACAACATTTGTAAATACTATGCCTTGGGTATCTGCAGGCACGGTATATCTTGTACAACAGGTGGGACATGCACCCTTGACCATCCCAAAAAATGCTGTACCCACTTGACAACAGGAGAGTGTAACTTCCTTTCTTGCAACTTATTTCACCCAGAAATGTGTCACTCATCAATCCATGAAAGAAAATGTTACAATGCATACTGTCAGGCACATCATCTTAAGGGGACTAGAAAACACAGACCAGCCAGACTATGGGAAACAAAAGAAAGGAATCTCAACCTCTCCAGGGACAGTTTTTTTTTAGGGCCAGGAGGGAAAAAAGACTGGCAAGAAATGACAACAGTCCTACACTACTTGAAAACACTTCTGGAGCAGATGCACAGACATTGGCCTCTACCCTAGAACAACAGATATTTGAGCCAGCAAATAAAACCCCCCTAAATTCCACCAATACGACATTTGTCTTTGCAAACATACAGGGTCTAAAGCTGTCAAAAAACATCAAAATTCCTTACATCAAGGGACTGCTCATGGAGTCAAATGCAATGTTTGCAGCATTCACAGACCCCCACATAAAGGATCATTATGACAATGAAATATGGTTCCCAGGTTATAACCTATTTTGATGCGACAGACTAAACAGACAATGGGGGGGGGGTTGGACTGTGTGTCACAGAGTCACTCATTTGTACAGAACTACTAAACACCTTATATGATGTAGTTGAAGTTTTGGTGGTAAAGATTGAAAACCAAAACCTTGTCATTGTGGTAGTATACAAGCCTCCAGATGCAACTTCCCAGCAATTCCAAAAGCAGCTTGAGAAAATTGACCACTGTCTGGAAAATCTCCCAACTCCTGCCCCAAACATTTTACTACTAGGAGATTTCAACCTGAGACACCTAAAATGGAGGAGTATAGCAAATAATGTTTGAGCAGAGATCACCCTGGGAGGCAGCTCAGATGAAAATTCACACACATGAACTATTAAATCTCTGCAACGAATTCACATTAAACCAGCAAATAGTAAAGCCTACAAGACTAGAAAAAAAGCTGGAACTTATCTTCACTAACAATGATGATCTGATACGTAATATAACTTCATCGAAGACAATTCACTCAGATCACAACATAATAGAGGTACAGACATGTATGCACAGGGCTCTGGACCAGCAAAATGTGAGCAGTCATGAAGGTCTCTTCACGAAATTCAATTTCAATAACAAAAACATACAATGGGATCAAGTAATCCATGTCCTAAATGAAACAAACTGGGAAGATATCCTAAACAACACAGACCCAAACATCTGCCTTGAAAAAATGAATTCTGTGGTTCTTGAGATTTGCTCAAGACACATTCCATTAAGAAAAAAAAGAGAAGATGTAAACTAGAAAGATAGAGAAGTTCCCTATAGAGATGAAGGCAAAGAGTCACAGAGCTGCTGAGTGGGGTAAATACATCTGAAATACGAAAAGAAGCACTAATCAAAGAAATTCCAAATATCAAACTTAAGCTGAAGGAATCTTATAGGAGACAAGAATCACAGGAAGAACTAAAAACCATAAAGGAAATTAAAAAAAAAAAATTCTTCTCTTGAGCCAAATCTAAGGGAAAAACAACATCAAGTATTGGGCCCCTCATGGAACTCCTTGTTCATCAAAAACTGCAAGAAGACCCTGTCACGTGCCTTCAGCATTCTATGGAGAGCGAGCATGGACACAGGGGTCATCCCACACTCACTAAAAACATCCGACATAGCCCCACTCTACAAAGGTGGCAGTAAAGCGATTGCAAAGAACTACAGACCGATAGCACTAACATCCCATATCATAAAAATCTTTGAAAGGGTTATAAGAAGCAAGATCGCCAACCACCTTAATACCCATCAGTTAGACAACCCAGAGCAACACGGGTTTAGAGCAGGTCGCTCCTGCCTGTCCCAGCTACTGGACCACTGTGACAAGGTCCTGGATGCTGTAGAGGATAAACAAAATACAGATGTAGTATACACAGACTTTGCAAAAGCCTTTGACAAGTGTGACCATGGTGTAATAGCACACAAAATGCGTGATAAAGGAATAACAGGAAAAGTTGGTAGATGGATCTATAACTTCCTGACAAATAGAACACAAAGAGTAATAGTAAACAGAGTAAAGTCTGAGGCAGCTACGGTGAAAAGCTCTGTTCCACAAGGCACAGTACTCGCTCCCATTCTATTCCTCATCCTCATATCTGACATAGAGATGTAAGCCATAGCTCCGTGTCTTCCTTTGCGGATGACACCCGAATTGCCATGACAGTGACCTCCATCGAAGACACCGCAAGACTCCAAGCGGACATCAACCAAATCTTCAAATGGGCCACTCAAAACAATATGAAGTTCAATGAAGAGAAATTTCAACTACTCAGATATGGAAAACTTGAGGAAATTAAAACTGTATCAGGGTATACAACAAATTCTAACCATACAATAGAGCGAAAAAGTAATGTGAAGGACCTGGGAGTGATAATGTCAGAGGATCTCGCCTTCAAAGACCACAACAATGTATCTACCGCATCTGCTAGGAAAATGATAGGATGGATAATGAGAACCTTCAAAACTAGGGACGCCAAGCCCATGATGATTCTCTTCAAATCGCTTGTTCTCTCTAGGCTGGAATACTGCTGTACACTAACTGCCCCCTTCAAGGCAGGCGAAATTGCTGACCTGGAGAGTGTACAAAGAACTTTCACGGCACACATAAGTACGATAAGGCACCTAAATTACTGGGAACGGTTGAAGTCCCTTGATTTGTATTCCCTGGAACGCAGGCGAGAGAGATACATGATAATATACACTTGGAAAATCCTAGAGGGATTAGTACCAAACTTGCACACGAAAATCACTCCCTATGAAAGCAAAAGACTCGGCAGGAGATGCAACATTCCCCCAATGAAAAGCAGGGGCGCCACGAGTACACTGAGAGACAACACAATAAGTGTCAGGGGCCCAAGACTGTTCAACTGCCTCCCAGCATACATAAGGGGGATTACCAACAGACCCCTGGCTGTCTTCAAGAAAGCACTGGGCAGGCACCTAAAGTCAGTACCTGACCAGCCGAGGTCTGGTTCGTACGTCACTTTGCGTGCAGGCAACAGTAACAGCCTGGTTGTAATCCGTTCCGGAGGGCTTGCCGTTGGTCAAAATTGCCATTGGTCGAGTTAATTTTCCCCATAAGAAATAATGGAAACAGAATCCGTTACTGACATCCCAAAGTCTGATTTTTTTTTTTTTACAAGAAATATACTTTTCCTTATATGGAAAGGAATGGGACATGCAAAATAAACAATAATTAAATGCCACTTACCTTTACTGTGGAGTTGTGATGAGTGATGTGCCAGCAGCAGGGGAAATTCAGGATTGTCTATTGCTTGGAAGGAGAATCCCCTTCCCTAAAGACTTCAGGTACCAAGTCCTTTGGAGGGATTACCTCCCTTCTTGGTTTTTTAATGTCACTAGGACCCGCTTGAGAATCACTGGACCATCCTCTACCACCATCACTACCACTACCACCCTCTACCACCATCACTACCACCACCATTTTCGTATTTTTCTACAAACTTTTTCTTGAATTCAATCGTATTTCTCACATCCTTTACCAAAGGGCTGGCTCTAGAAGCATTCATGGGGTCAATGGTGGCTTATTTAGTGGTTATAAGCACTAGAAACAATGGAATAATCCAAAATGTATGGGAGGCACACGTGGAAACCAACCACAACAGCTTGTAAACAATGGCACACTGACTCTTGGAGTGGCTGGGCACACATTGACAGGTTCCAGACAATCGTCGTTGTTTAAGTTTTTCACCATTGGTTAAGGCATTTTTTCTATGGCAAAAAGCACTGTTAGATGAAATTGCCGTTACTTAATGCCGCCATTAGTTGAAGGTCGACTGTATATGTATTAGTAGCATATAATGTTCTACACATTCTATACTTGACATTTATACTCCAGAAACTTGGTCTACAAATTTTTGTTAGAACAAAACTGTCATAACTGGGATTATGTTTCAAAGTATAAAAAATTATACAAGGATCTCAATTGCAGACACACCTGGTATATTTTTTTTGTGTTAAGTACAAGGACACAAATGTAACTGATGTGACATTTTACTGTGGCAATGTTTTGCTCTCCAGGAACTTTATCAAGCCATTACAAACAATACATGGACACAGAGGGTATATATAGGCTTTGAGTGATGCATAATTCTAGTGGCAGTAGTAGTAGTAATACACTATGGTAGAACAATCAACTTGCACGTAAGTAAAAGGTTATAAAAGCTATTACTTGGGTAGCATAAAAATAGGTTAGACAAATACAGTGGACCCCCGGTTAACGATATTTTTTCATTCCAGAAGTATGTTCAGGTGCCAGTACTGACCGAATTTGTTCCCATAAGGAATACAGTGGACCCCCGCATAGCGAACTTAATCCGTGCAAGAGGGCTGGCTGTTATGCGAAATGTTCGCTATGCGAATTAATTTTCCCCATAAGAAATAATGGAAATAAAATTAATCCGTGCAAGACACCCAAAAGTATGAAAAAAAAATTTTTTTACCACAAAAAAATGTTAATTTTAGTACACACAAACTGAAAAAGGCATGCACAATTACATGACACTTACTTTTATTGAAGATCTGGTGATGATTGATGGGATGGGAGGAGGGGAGAGAGAGTGTTAGTGTTTAGAAGGGGAATCCCCTTCCATTAGGACTTGAGGTAGCAAGTCCTTTTCTGGGGTTACTTCCCTTCTTCTTTTAATGCCACTAGGACCAGCTTCAGAGTCACTGGACTTCTTTCGCACAACATATCTGTCCATAGTGGCCTGTACCTCTCGTTCCTTTATGATTTGTCTAAAGTGGTTCACAACAGTGTCATTGTAACAGTCACCAGCACGGCTTGCAATAGCTGTGTGAGGGTGATTTTCATCAAAAAAGGTTTGCACTTCAAGCCATTTTGCACACATTTCCTTAATCTTTGAAGTAGGCAATTCCTTCAATTTCTCTCTCCCCTCCTTTGAACCAGTTTCCCCAGGTCTGGCCTCTTGCTCTTGAAGTTGATCTATCAGCTCATCAGTGGTTAGTTCTTCATTGTCCTCCTCCACCAACTCTTCCACATCCTCCCCACTAACCTCCAACCCCAAGGACTTCCCCAATTCCACAATTGATTCCTCAACTGGTATACTACTCCTCTCAGGGTTAGCCTCAAACCCTTCAAAATCCCTTTTGTCTACACATTCTGGCCACAGTTTCTTCCAAGCAGAGTTCAAGGTTCTCTTAGTCACTCCCTCCCAAGCCTTACCTATAAGGTTTACACAATTGAGGATATTAAAGTGATCCTTCCAAAACTCTTTTAGAGTCAATCGAGTGTCTGTGGTCACTTCAAAGCACTTTTGAAACAGAGCTTTTGTGTACAGTTTCTTGAAGTTGGAAATGACCTGCTGGTCCATGGGCTGCAGGAGAGGAGTGGTATTAGGAGGCAAAAACTTCACCTTAATGAAGCTCATGTCCCCATAAAGTCGCTCTGCCACGTCTGTAGGATGACCAGGGGCATTGTCTAACACCAGGAGGCACTTAAGGTCTAATTTCTTTTCAGTTAGGTAATCTTTCACATTGGGGGCAAATGCATGGTGTAACCAGTTATAGAAAAATTCCCTAGTGACCCATGCCTTACTGTTTGCCCTCCACAGCACACACAAATTATCCTTGAGGACATTCTTTTGCCTGAACGCTCTGGGAGTTTCAGAGTGATACACTAATAAAGGCTTAACTTTGCAATCACCACTAGCATTGGCACACATCCACAAAGTAAGCCTGTCTTTCATAGGCTTATGTCCTGGGAGTGACTTTTCCTCCTGAGTATGTAGGTCCTGCTTGGCATTTTCTTCCAGAACAGGCCTGTTTCATCACAATTAAACACTTGTTCAGGTTCCAATCCTTCAGTTTCTATGTACTCCTTGAATTCCTGCACATATTTTTCAGCCGCTTTTTGGTCCGAACTGGCAGCCTCACCATGCCGTATCACACTATGTATGCCACTACGATTCTTAAATCTCTCAAACCAACCTTTGCTGGCCTTAAATTCACTCACATCACCACTAGTTGCAGGCATTTTTTTAATTATCGTCAGCAACTTCCTAGCCTTTTCACATATGATCGCTTGAGAACTATCTGCCTAGCTGTTTTTCATTTTCCACACCAATAAGAGTCTCTCAACAATCACTTGCGATCTTTGTTTCGAAAACACAGTTAAACCTGGCAACAACAGCTTCCTTGATTGCCGTTTTCTTGCCCACAATAGAAGAGATGGTTGATTTTGGCTTGTACAACCTGACCAGGTCGGTGATACGTTTTTCATACTTATCAATGATCTCTTTCTTCATTTCATTCTTACCTTTGAGGTGTACGGTTGGCACTAGAAGTGGGGCCCATGGTCTTATTTTCCAGAAACAGCACCGAAAACACTGTAATAAGAACATAAGAATGTAGGAACACTGCAGAAGGCCTACTGGCCCATACGAGGCAGGTCCTTATCAAAACGACATCTACCTAAAGCTACTCAAGAAATAACTCCCGTACCCCTTGACACCAATCAAACCCAGCCCCTCCCACTCATATATTTGTCCAGTCTCTTCTTAAAGCTACCCAAGGTCCTAGCCTCTATCACCCCACTGGGAAGACTGTTCCACGCATCTACAACTCTGTTAGAAAACCAGTACTTACCTATGTCCTTTCTAAATCTAAATTTATCCAACTTAAATCCATTATTCCTGGTTCTTACCTGGTTCGACACCCTCAGTACTTTATTAATGTCTCCCTTGTTTATGCCCGTCATCCACTTATACACTTCAATGATATCTCCCCTCATTCTACGCCTCTCCAGAGAGTGGAGATTTAAGGCTTTAAGTCTATCTTCATACGGGAGGTTCCTTACACAGTAAATCATTTTAGTCATTCTTCTCTGTATGTTCTCTAATGAGTCTATGTCCATCCTGTAGTAAGGGGACCAAAACTGAGCAGCATAATCTAAATGAGGCCTCACTAGTGATGTATAGAGCTGTAAAATAACTTTTGGACTTCTGTTACTTATACTTCTTGAGATAAATCCAAGTAATCTGTTGGCCTTGTTGCGCACACTAAGGCACTGCTGTCTTGGCTTTAGATTTCTGCTTACCATGACTCCCAAGTCTTTTTCACATTCTGTATGACCAAGCTCTACTTCACCTAGATTATAGCTTCGAGGGTTATTTTCATTACCAAGGGCAAGTACCTTACACTTATCCACATTAAACTTCATCTGCCATTTTTCAGACCAAGACATTAATTTGTTCAAATCGTCCTGGAGTTCATTGATATCCTCCTCAGAGTGAATTATACGGCCTATCTTTGTATCATCAGCAAACTTACTCATGTCACTAGTAATCCCTTCATCAAGGTCATTAATGTAAATTATGAACAGGAGAGGGCCTAAAACTGATCCTTGTGGAACGCCACTAGTGACTAATCCCCATTCAGATTTCACTCCATTAATGGTAACTCTCTGCTTTCTATTGGTAAGCCATGCCTCAATCCATGCTAGAACTTTACCTCCTATACCATGAGCTGCCACTTTTCTTAAGAGTCTCTTGTGAGGTACTCTGTCGAAGGCTTTACTAAAATCCAAATAAACAATATCATATTCCTTATCACTGTCAACTGCCTCAAATGTTCTATTGAAGAACGTCAGTAAGTTTGTCAGGCAGGAACGACCTCTCGTGAATCCATGCTGAGATTCATTTATCAAGTTATGCTCTTCAAGGTGACTTCTGATAATGTCAGCTATAATTGATTCTAATAACTTGCCCACTATAGATGTCAGGCTTATTGGACGGTAATTTGAAGGAGTGGACTTATCCCCTGATTTGAATATAGGAACCACATTAGCCATCTTCCACAACTCTGGCACAACACTGGTAAGGATGGACGCATTGAATACACTCGTTAATGGCTGACTAAGCTCCATCTTGCATTCCTTAAGTACCCTTGAAAACAACTCATCGGGTCCCGGGGACTTATTTTGTTTCAGTTTGTCTATCTGTTTAATAACCATGTCCCTCGTGACAGTAATATTAGTTAACTTAAATTCATCAGGAACTAAATAATTGTTAATTACTGGAATCTCATTTACATCTTCCTGTGTAAAAACTGACAAAAAATAGTCATTAAATAAGGAACACATTTCCAGTTCATTATCCGTCAGCTGTCCATTCCCAGATTTCAGAGGTCCTACTTTTTCCTTCACCTTCGTCCTATACACTTGAAAGAACCCCTTTGGATTAGTCTTTGATTCATTAGCAACTCTAATTTCATAGTCACGTTTAGCCTTTCTAATCGCCTTTTTTACTTCTCTTTTAAGCTGAACATATTGGTCAGTAAGGTTAACCTCTCCTCTTCTGATGCGCCTATAAATTCCCCTTTTCTCCCCTAATAGATGCTTTAGCCTCCTGTTAACCCATTTGGGATCGTTATTATTAGACCTAATTTCTCTCTGGGGAATGTATATACTCTGGGCACTGTGTACATTATTAAGAAAACAATCATAAAAGCAGATCCCTTCATATTCATAAGTATGATTATCGTCAATAAAATCATTAGCTAGATAACCCCAATCAAGATTAGACAGATGTTCCCTAAGTCCATTATAATCGGCAGAACGAAAATCAGGGATTTTTACTGTATTATCATTATTCTTGCATTCCCAATTAATGCTAAAGGTGATGGATTTGTGATCACTTGCGCCAAGCTCTTCAGTGATCTCCAGATTATTCACGAGTGTTTCCTTATTTGACAAGACTAGGTCTAGCAAATTATTACCCCTGGTAGGCTCAGTTACACTCTGTTTCAGAAAACAGTCCTGAACTGTTTCCATGAAGTCACTGGACTCTAGATTACCTGTCAAAGAATTCCAGTCAATTTGGCTAAAGTTAAAGTCCCCTACTATGACTATGTTACTGTGTCCAGAAGCCCTAACAATTTCGTCCCAAAGAAGTCTCCCTCTATCGTGATCCAAGCCTGGAGGTCGGTATATTACACCTAGAATTAGTTTTTCTTGACCCTCCACGAACTCTACCCAAACAGACTCTGTTACTGCTCCATCTATTTTTATACCTGTTTTTATGCAACAATTAATATTTTCTCGAACATACAATGCAACTCCTCCCCCCTTCCCATTACATCTATCCACATTGAACAACTTAAATCCCTGAATATTACACTCAGCAGTCATATCCCGACTCTTTAAATCATACCACGTTTCAGTTAATGCAATGATATCAAAGTTCCCAGCACATGCTACCAAACGTAGTTCATTAATTTTATTTCTTGCACTTCGACTGTTAGCATAAAATACCATCATATGTTTTTTCTTCTGCACATTTTTCCTATTCATCTTTGTTTTTACACAATTTCTGAAATTATCATTACCCAGAGTTACTCCATGACAGTTACTATTAAGATTCTTAATATCAGAGCATAAGTCAATATATCCATACTCATTATTAATCATTTCTAAACCCATACCTCTAACTAATCCTAGTTTAAAGTCCTAACAACCCCCTCAACTGAGTTAGCAAGAAAACCCACACCTGCCCTGGATAAGTGAACCCCATCCCTGGCATACATGTCATTTCGGCCATAGAAGTTGTCCCAGTTGTCAATGAATGGTACTGCATTATCCTTACAGTGTTTATCCAGCCAACAATTAATACCAATTGCTCTGGACAACCATTCATTACCAACACCTCTTCTTGGCAAAATGCCACATATAACAGGGCGCCCCCCCTTCTTCCTAATCATGTCTATAGCTGTCCTGAACTTTCTAACTAAATCCTCACTTCTACGCTTGCCTACATCATTGCCTCCAGCACTGAGGCAAATAATAGGATTGATCCCATTACCGTTCATGATGTTGTCAAGCCGGCTAACAATGTCCTCCATCCCAGCCCCAGGAAAGCATACCCTTTGTCTCCTACTCCTGTCCTTCAAGCAGAATGCCCTATCCATGTATCTAACCTGGCTATCCCCAACAACAACAATATTCTTACCTTCCTTGTTGTCGTTCGTCGTGACGATCCCAGTAGTCGACTCACATTCGTCGGGTAGCACCGAGAATGCGTTGGAGGTTTCCACGGGAGTTTCCACAGCAGTCTCTTTCTTCTTCATCGTTTCTGGCTTTCCATTCGTCTTCTTGATCGTCAACTTCGTCGTCCCCTGCTGTCCAGCCACTGACCACGATCCCTTCTTGACATGAGGACTCGAAACAGGAGGACTACTACGAATCCTCTTGTTTTCCTCGGTCAATCGCCGTATCTCCATCTTCGCTGGAGGGCCTTGGTTCAGTCAATTCTTCCTTAAGTTGCTGGTAAAGTTGCTCGATGGAGGGCATCTTGGTTCAGTCCACGGGAGCAAGGCACAAGACACTTCTTGAGACATTGTTCAGATGCATTAAGTACAGGTCACAGCCTCCACAGGGTGTAGTGTAAACCCCTGCATTGACTGGTTCATAGTGCTTGGATTTTGTCGGTAATTCTACAAATATTAATACTACATTTATTTTATATTATTAAGGAGTAAACTAACTAGGGTCATATAGTGCCAGGAAAAGTGCAGACAACTATTTTCAATCAGAGAAAAGGAAGGTAATGCAAGTTTCCTGGATCAAAGGCTCGTCACAGGCATCAAAACACCTAATGTCAAGTGACATCAAATAGCAAAAGCTTTTAGGAATACATTAATGACACAATGAAAAGTTTTCTTGACTAAATATTGCTAAATTAAGAAGAGGGAAAAAATAAAAATAAAAGTTTCTTGAAAGAATACTCATATTTAATGCTAATTTAAATTTGCATAAATAAATACTTAGACATTTAAAAGACAGACTCATTTCTATCTCCAAGTAATTATCATACATGTTGCTATCACATATTATGATGTTGCTATCACATATTATGATGTTACCACATATTATGATGTTGCTATCACATATTATGATGTTGCTATCACATATTATGATGTTGCTATCACATATTATGATGTTGCTATCACATATTATGATGTTGCTATCACATATTATGATGTTGCTATCACATATTATGATGTTGCTATCACATATTATGATGTTGCTATCACATATTATGATGTTATCACATATTATGATGTTGCTATCACATATTATGATGTTGCTATCACATATTATGATGTTGCTATCTCATATTATGATGTTACCACATATTATGATGTTGCTATCACATATTATGATGTTGCTATCACATATTATGTTGTTACCACATATTATGATGTTGCTATCACATATTATGATGTTGCTATCACATATTATGTTGTTACCACATATTATGATGTTGCTGTCATATATTATGATGTTGCTATCACATATTATGTTGTTACCACATATTATGATGTTGCTATCACATATGTTATCACATATTATGATGTTGCTGTCACATATTATGATGTTGCTATCACATATTATGTTGTTACCACATATTATGATGTTGCTATCACATATGTTATCACATATTATGATGTTGCTGTCACATATTATGTTGTTACCACATATTATGATGATGCTATCACATATGTTATCACATATTATGATGTTGCTGTCACATATTATGATGTTGCTATCACATATTATGTTGTTACCACATATTATGATGCTGCTGTCACATATTATGTTGTTACCACATATTATGATGTTGCTATCACATATGTTATCACATATTATGATGTTGCTGTCACATATTATGATGTTGCTGTCACATATTATGTTGTTACCACATATTATGATGTTGCTATCACATATGTTATCACATATTATGATGTTGCTATCACATATTATGTTGTTACCACATATTATGATGCTGCTGTCACATATTATGTTGTTACCACATATTATGATGATGCTATCACATATGTTATCACATATTATGATGTTGCTGTCACATATTATGATGTTGCTATCACATATTATGTTGTTACCACATATTATGATGTTGCTATCACATATGTTATCACATATTATGATGTTGCTGTCACATATTATGTTGTTACCACATATTATGATGCTGCTGTCACATATTATGTTGTTACCACATATTATGATGTTGCTATCACATATTATGTTGTTACCACGTATTATGATGTTGCTATCACATATTATGTTGTTACCACATATTATGATGTTGCTATCACATATGTTATCACATATTATGATGTTGCTATCACATATTATGTTATCACATATTATGTTGTTATCACATATCATAATGTTGCTATCACATATTATGATGTTGCTATCACATATTATGTTGTTACCACATATTATGATGCTGCTGTCACATATTATGTTGTTATCACATATTATGATGTTGCTGTCACATATTATGATGCTGCTATCACATATTATGTTGTTACCACATATTATGATGCTGCTGTCACATATTATGTTGTTATCACATATTATGATGTTGCTGTCACATATTATGATGCTGCTATCACATATTATGTTGTTACCACATATTATGATGTTGCTGTCACATATTATGTTGTTACCACATATTATGATGCTGCTGTCACATATTATGTTGTTATCACATATTATGATGTTGCTGTCACATATTATGATGCTGCTATCACATATTATGTTGTTACCACATATTATGATGTTACTATCACATATAATGTCTTCTGATTACACTGTCTATTGGCAATATTTCCCTCTCATATAACTTGGTGTTTGTTTATAATGAATTTGTTTTCTGAGATAAAACTTTTAGTTACTGAACACTAACATAATTTCTGAAGATTATGAAGTCTGAGGTGTTTCACTAAATTAGATTTATCTGAAAACTGTTTTAAACACTCCGAACATTGATATGGTTTCTCTCCAGTATGAATTCTCATGTGTTTGACTAAACTATATTTATATGAAAACTTTCTCAGACACACTGAACATTGATATGGTTTCTCTCTAGTATGAATTTTCATGTGCTCTACTAAATGAGGTTTTTGTGAAAACTGTTTTAAACACTCTGAACATTGATATGGTTTCTCTCCAGTATGAATTCTCATGTGTTTGACTAAACTAGATTTACCTACAAACCCTTTTAGACACTCTGAACATTGATATGGTTTCTTTCCAGTATGAATTCTCATGTGTCTTACTAAACTAGATTTATCTGAAAATTCTTTTAGACACTCTGAACACTGATGTGGTTTCTCTCTAGTATGACTTCTCATGTGCTGAACTAAACCAATTTTTTTTGAATATTCTTTCAAACACTCTGAACATTGATATGGTTTCTCTCCAGTATGAATTCTCATGTGTGGTACTAAATTAGACTTATATGAAAACTCTTTTAGACACTCGGAACATTGATATGGTTTCTCCCCAGTATGACTTCTCATGTGTTCTGCTAAACTAGATTGATATGAAAACATTTTAAGACACTCTGAACATTGATGTGGTTTCTCTCCAGTATGAATTCTCATGTGCTGTACTAAATTAGATTTTATTTTTAAATTCTTTTAAACACTCTGAACACTGATATGGTTTCTCTCCAGTATGAATTCTCATGTGTGGTACTAAATTAGATTTACTATGAAAACTTCTTCTGACACTCTGAACATTGATATGGTTTCTCCCCAGTATGACTTTTCATGTGTTCTACTAAAATAGATTGATATGAAAATGTTTTTCTGAACATTGATATCCAGTATGAATTCTCATGTGATGTACTAAATTAGATTTACTGGCAAACTCTTTCAGACATTCTGAACATTGATGTGGTTTCTCTCCAGTATGAATTCTCATGTGTTTCATTAAATATTGTTTTTTAGAAAATTCTTTTAAACACAATAAACACGAAACAGTTTTTTTGTCTTCATTAACTGTTATCAATGATTCACACTGAGATTTTTGTGAAGAATGTGAATATTGATGTAGTTTGTCTTCTGCATCAACTGTAATGTGTGTTGCTGGAACACTTTCTTTTTCAAGTATTTTAGACATAGTGAACAATAACTTAACACTTTCACTATCAGCACCACAAAATCAAAAGTTCTTACAGTGTAAGAATTTTTCCATGAAAAAATTTTTTCTTCAGAAATAGTAGAGAATCTTTTTCTTAATGTAATGACACTAAAAACACAAAATATGACACAAAGTTATGGAATTACAGAAGCACAAAGTTGGTAATCTTAACACAATTTATGCATTAGCAATTTTACTCACTTTGAGTCCTATATTAAGCTAATTGTATTTCTTCTTTAAAATATATTTTCAGCTTTCTTGCTCTAGTGCAAGTCCACAAAAGTTAGTAATTTTTATAATTTTACACAAAATTCAACAAATTTTAATTTGAAAAAAAACAAAAAGTAAACAGAGTATTTATAGGAGCAACTAAAGTAAGGTATGATACGTTCATTCATCATGTTCCTGGGACTCTAGTATATTACACCTTCACTCTATCTTGAATCTATCATGTTCCCAGGACTGTAGTATATTACACCTTCACTCTGTGTTGAATCCATCATCATGTTCCTGGGACTCTAGTATATTACACCTTCACTCTGTCTTGAATCCATCATCATGTTCCTGGGACTCTAGTATATTACACCTTCACTCTATCTTGAATCCATCATCATGTTCCTGGGACTCTAGTATATTACACCTTCACTCTATCTTGAATCCATCATCATGTTCCTGGGACTTTAGTATATTACACCTTCACTCTATCTTGAATCTGTCATCATGTTCCCAGGACTTTAGTATATTACCCCTTCACTCTATCTTGAATCTGTCATCATGTTCCCAGGACTTTAGTATATTACACCTTCACTCTATCTTGAATCTGTCATCATGTTCCCAGGACTTTAGTATATTACACCTTCACTCTATCTTGAATCCATCATCATGTTCCTGGGACTCAAGTATATTACACCTTCACTCTATCTTGAATCCATCATCACAAACAATTATTTCTCACCTAACAAAAAATAACCAGGAATGATTATCATGGTTTAGGGCATCACAAAAATTGAAATAAACTTAGTAAAAATCCATAAAAAAGATGAGGAGGCCTTTCCCTCTTTCAAGAAAACTTTTAAAATATGAATATGTTAAATACTTCTGCTCCTGAAATCTATTGAATTATTCATTTTAATAGCATGACATTCAGTTAATCAAGTGATACCAAGAAAAAGTAATTTAAAACATCCTAGAAAACACCTCAAACACAAGGTCAGAGGTTTGTCTTTCTCATCATGCACTGCATGGTGTAGGATTTGTTTTATGTTGTCTACACCAAAATTTACTACTGACAGCATATGTAAAGTTGGTGTTCTTAAGACAAAGATCTATATGTGAGGGTGGTGTTCTTAAGACAGATCTATATGTGAGGGTGGTGTTCTTAAGACATAGATCTATATGTGAGGGTGGTGTTCTTAAGACATAGATCTATATGTGAGGGAGGTGTTCTTAAGACATAGATTTATATGTGAGGGTGGTGTTCTTAAGACAGATCTATATGTGAGGGTGGTGTTCTTAAGACATAGATTTATATGTGAGGGTGGTGTTCTTAAGACATAGATTTATATGTGAGGGTGGTGTTCTTAAGACATAGATTTATATGTGAGGGTGGTGTTCTTAAGACATAGATTTATATGTGAGGGTGGTGTTCTTAAGACATAGATCTATATGTGAGGGTGGTGTTCTTAAGACATAGATCTATATGTGAGGGTGGTGTTCTTAAAACATACATCTATATGTGAGGGTGGTGGTCTTAAGACAAAGATCTATATGTGAGGGTGGTGTTCTTAAGACATACATCTATATGTGAGGGTGGTGTTCTTAAGACATAGATCTATATGTGAGGGTTGTGTTCTTAAGACAAAGATCTATATGTGAGGGTGGTGTTCTTAAGACATAGATCTATATGTGAGGGTGGTGTTCTTAAGACATAGATCTATATGTGAGGGTGGTGTTCTTAAGACAAAGATCTATATGTGAGGGTGGTGTTCTTAAGACATAGATCTATATGTGAGGGTGGTGTTCTTAAGACATAGATCTATATGTGAGGGTGGTGTTCTTAAGACAAAGATCTATATGTGAGGGTGGTGTTCTTAAGACATAGATCTATATGTGAGGGTGGTGTTCTTAAGACAAAGATCTATATGTGAGGGTGGTGTTCTTAAGACATAGATCTATATGTGAGGGTGGTGTTCTTAAGACATAGATCTATATGTGTGGGTGATGTTCTTAAGACAAAGATCTATATGTGAGGGTGATGTTCTTAAGACAAAGATCTATATGTGAGGGTGGTGTTCTTAAGATATAGATCTATATGTGAGGGTGGTGTTCCTAAGACATAGATCTACAAGAGTGACACTGGGGTCAATAACATAGATCTACAAGAGTGGCACTGGGGTCAATAACATAGATCTACAAGTGACACTGGGGTCAATAACATAGATCTACAAGAGTGGCACTGGGGTCAATAATGTAGATCTACAAGAGTGACACTGGGGTCAATAACATAGATCTACAAGAGTGACACTGGGGTCAATAACATAGATCTACAAGAGTGACACGGGGGTCAATAATGTAGATCTACAAGAGTGACACTGGGGTCAATAACATAGATCTACAAGAGTGACACTGGGGTCAATAACATAGATCTACAAGAGTGACACTGGGGTCAATAACATAGATCTACAAGAGTGACACTGGGGTCAATAACATAGATCTACAAGAGTGACACTGAGGTCAATAACATAGATCTACAAGAGTGACACTGGGGTCAATAACATAGATCTACAAGAGTGGCACTGGGGTCAATAACATAGATCTACAAGAGTGGCACTGGGGTCAATAACATAGATCTACAAGAGTGGCACTGGGGTCAATAACATAGATCTACAAGAGTGGCACTGGGGTCAATAACATAGATCTACAAGAGTGGCACTGGGGTCAATAACATAGATCTACAAGAGTGGCACTGGGGTCAATAACATAGATCTACAAGAGTGGCACTGGGGTCAATAACATAGATCTACAAGAGTGGCACTGGGGTCAATACCATAGATCTACAAGAGTGGCACTGGGGTCAATAACATAGATCTACAAGAGTGGCACTGGGGTCAATAACATAGATCTACAAGAGTGGCACTGGGGTCAATAACATAGATCTACAAGAGTGGCACTGGGGTCAATAACATAGATCTACAAGAGTGGCACTGGGGTCAATAACATAGATCTACAAGAGTGGCACTGGGGTCAATAACATAGATCTACAAGAGTGGCACTGGGGTCAATAACATAGATCTACAAGAGTGGCACTGGGGTCAATAACATAGATCTACAAGAGTGGCACTGGGATCAATAATATAGATCTACAAGAGTGGCACTGGGGTCAATAACATAGATCTACAAGAGTGGCACTGGGGTCAATAACATAGATCTACAAGAGTGACACTGGGGTCAATAATGTAGATCTACAAGAGTGACACTGGGGTCAATAACATAGATCTACAAGAGTGGCACTGGGGTCAATAACATAGATCTACAAGAGTGGCACTGGGGTCAATAACATAGATCTACAAGAGTGGCACTGGGGTCAATAACATAGATCTACAAGAGTGGCACTGGGGTCAATAACATAGATCTACAAGAGTGGCACTGGGGTCAATAACATAGATCTACAAGAGTGACACTGGGGTCAATAACATAGATCTACAAGAGTGACACTGGTGTCAATAACATAGATCTACAAGAGTGACACTGGTCAATAACATAGATCTACAAGAGTGACACTGGGGTCAATAACATAGATCTACAAGAGTGGCACTGGGGTCAATAACATAGATCTACAAGAGTGACACTGGGGTCAATAACATAGATCTACAAGAGTGACACTGGGGTCAATAACATAGATCTACAAGAGTGACACTGGGGTCAATAACATAGATCTACAAGAGTGACACTGAGGTCAATAACATAGATCTACAAGAGTGACACAGGGGTCAATAACATAGATCTACAAGAGTGGCACTGGGGTCAATAACATAGACCTACAAGAGTGACACTGGGGTCAATAACATAGACCTACAAGAGTGACACTGGGGTCAATAACATAGACCTACAAGAGTGGCACTGGGGTCAATAATGTAGATCTACAAGAGTGACACTGGGGTCAATAATATAGATCTACAAGAGTGACACTGGGGTCAATAACATAGATCTACAAGAGTGGCACTGGGGTCAATAACATAGATCTACAAGAGGGACACTGAGGTCAATAACATAGATCTACAAGAGTGACACTGAGGTCAATAACATAGATCTACAGGAGTGACACTGAGGTCAATAACATAGATCTACAAGTGACACTGGGGTCAATAACATAGATCTACAAGAGTGACACTGGGGTCAATAACATAGATCTACAAGAGTGACACTGAGGTCAATAACATAGATCTACAAGAGTGACACTGGGGTCAATAACATAGATCTACAAGAGTGGCACTGGGGTCAATAATGTAGATCTACAAGAGTGACACTGGGGTCAATAACATAGATCTACAAGAGTGGCACTGGGGTCAATAATGTAGATCTACAAGAGTGACACTGGGGTCAATAACATAGATCTACAAGAGTGGCACTGGGGTCAATAACATAGACCTACAAGAGTAACACTGGGGTCAATAACATAGACCTACAAGAGTGGCACTGGGGTCAATAATGTAGATCTACAAGAGTGGCACTGGAGTCAATAACATAGATCTACAAGAGTGGCACTGGGGTCAATAACATAGATCTACAAGAGTGGCACTGGGGTCAATAACATAGATCTACAAGAGTGGCACTGGGATCAATAATATAGATCTACAAGAGTGGCACTGGGGTCAATAACATAGATCTACAAGAGTGGCACTGGGGTCAATAACATAGATCTACAAGAGTGACACTGGGGTCAATAATGTAGATCTACAAGAGTGACACTGGGGTCAATAACATAGATCTACAAGAGTGGCACTGGGGTCAATAACATAGATCTACAAGAGTGGCACTGGGGTCAATAACATAGATCTACAAGAGTGGCACTGGGGTCAATAACATAGATCTACAAGAGTGGCACTGGGGTCAATAACATAGATCTACAAGAGTGGCACTGGGGTCAATAACATAGATCTACAAGAGTGACACTGGGGTCAATAACATAGATCTACAAGAGTGACACTGGTGTCAATAACATAGATCTACAAGAGTGACACTGGTCAATAACATAGATCTACAAGAGTGACACTGGGGTCAATAACATAGATCTACAAGAGTGGCACTGGGGTCAATAACATAGATCTACAAGAGTGACACTGGGGTCAATAACATAGATCTACAAGAGTGACACTGGGGTCAATAACATAGATCTACAAGAGTGACACTGGGGTCAATAACATAGATCTACAAGAGTGACACTGAGGTCAATAACATAGATCTACAAGAGTGACACTGGGGTCAATAACATAGATCTACAAGAGTGGCACTGGGGTCAATAACATAGACCTACAAGAGTGACACTGGGGTCAATAACATAGACCTACAAGAGTGACACTGGGGTCAATAACATAGACCTACAAGAGTGGCACTGGGGTCAATAATGTAGATCTACAAGAGTGACACTGGGGTCAATAATATAGATCTACAAGAGTGACACTGGGGTCAATAACATAGATCTACAAGAGTGGCACTGGGGTCAATAACATAGATCTACAAGAGGGACACTGAGGTCAATAACATAGATCTACAAGAGTGACACTGAGGTCAATAACATAGATCTACAAGAGTGACACTGAGGTCAATAACATAGATCTACAAGTGACACTGGGGTCAATAACATAGATCTACAAGAGTGACACTGGGGTCAATAACATAGATCTACAAGAGTGACACTGAGGTCAATAACATAGATCTACAAGAGTGACACTGGGGTCAATAACATAGATCTACAAGAGTGGCACTGGGGTCAATAATGTAGATCTACAAGAGTGACACTGGGGTCAATAACATAGATCTACAAGAGTGGCACTGGGGTCAATAATGTAGATCTACAAGAGTGACACTGGGGTCAATAACACAGATCTACAAGAGTGGCACTGGGGTCAATAACATAGACCTACAAGAGTAACACTGGGGTCAATAACATAGACCTACAAGAGTGGCACTGGGGTCAATAATGTAGATCTACAAGAGTGACACTGGGGTCAATAACATAGATCTACAAGAGTGGCACTGGGGTCAATAACATAGATCTACAAGAGTGGCACTGGGGTCAATAACATAGATCTACAAGAGTGGCACTGGGGTCAATAACATAGATCTACAAGAGTGGCACTGGGGTCAATAACATAGATCTACAAGAGTGGCACTGGGGTCAATAACATAGATCTACAAGAGTGGCACTGGGGTCAATAACATAGATCTACAAGAGTGGCACTGGGGTCAATAACATAGATCTACAAGAGTGGCACTGGGGTCAATAACATAGATCTACAAGAGTGGCACTGGGGTCAATAACATAGATCTACAAGAGTGGCACTGGGGTCAATAACATAGATCTACAAGAGTGGCACTGGGGTCAATAATATAGATCTACAAGAGTGGCACTGGGGTCAATAACATAGATCTACAAGAGTGGCACTGGGGTCAATAACATAGATCTACAAGAGTGACACTGGGGTCAATAACATAGATCTACAAGAGTGACACTGGTCAATAACATAGATCTACAAGAGTGACACTGGGGTCAATAACATAGATCTACAAGAGTGGCACTGGGGTCAATAACATAGATCTACAAGAGTGACACTGGGGTCAATAACATAGATCTACAAGAGTGACACTGGGGTCAATAACATAGATCTACAAGAGTGACACTGGGGTCAATAACATAGATCTACAAGAGTGACACTGAGGTCAATAACATAGATCTACAAGAGTGACACTGGGGTCAATAACATAGACCTACAAGAGTGGCACTGGGGTCAATAACATAGACCTACAAGAGTGACACTGGGGTCAATAACATAGACCTACAAGAGTGACACTGGGGTCAATAACATAGACCTACAAGAGTGGCACTGGGGTCAATAATGTAGATCTACAAGAGTGACACTGGGGTCAATAATATAGATCTACAAGAGTGACACTGGGGTCAATAACATAGATCTACAAGAGTGGCACTGGGGCCAATAACATAGATCTACAAGAGGGACACTGAGGTCAATAACATAGATCTACAAGAGTGACACTGAGGTCAATAACATAGATCTACAAGAGTGACACTGAGGTCAATAACATAGATCTACAAGTGACACTGGGGTCAATAACATAGATCTACAAGAGTGACACTGGGGTCAATAACATAGATCTACAAGAGTGACACTGAGGTCAATAACATAGATCTACAAGAGTGACACTGGGGTCAATAACATAGATCTACAAGAGTGGCACTGGGGTCAATAATGTAGATCTACAAGAGTGACACTGGGGTCAATAACATAGATCTACAAGAGTGGCACTGGGGTCAATAATGTAGATCTACAAGAGTGACACTGGGGTCAATAACATAGATCTACAAGAGTGGCACTGGGGTCAATAACATAGACCTACAAGAGTAACACTGGGGTCAATAACATAGACCTACAAGAGTGGCACTGGGGTCAATAATGTAGATCTACAAGAGTGACACTGGGGTCAATAACATAGATCTACAAGAGTGGCACTGGGGTCAATAACATAGATCTACAAGAGTGGCACTGGGGTCAATAACATAGATCTACAAGAGTGGCACTGGGGTCAATAACATAGATCTACAAGAGTGGCACTGGGGTCAATAACATAGATCTACAAGAGTGGCACTGGGGTCAATAACATAGATCTACAAGAGTGGCACTGGGGTCAATAACATAGATCTACAAGAGTGGCACTGGGGTCAATAACATAGATCTACAAGAGTGGCACTGGGGTCAATAACATAGATCTACAAGAGTGGCACTGGGGTCAATAACATAGATCTACAAGAGTGGCACTGGGGTCAATAACATAGATCTACAAGAGTGGCACTGGGGTCAATAATATAGATCTACAAGAGTGGCACTGGGGTCAATAACATAGATCTACAAGAGTGGCACTGGGGTCAATAACATAGATCTACAAGAGTGACACTGGGGTCAATAATGTAGATCTACAAGAGTGACACTGGGGTCAATAACATAGATCTACAAGAGTGGCACTGGGGTCAATAACATAGATCTACAAGAGTGGCACTGGGGTCAATAACATAGATCTACAAGAGTGACACTGGGGTCAATAACATAGATCAAAAAGAGTGGCACTGGGGTCAATAACATAGATCTACAAGAGTGACACTGGGGTCAATAACATAGATCTACAAGAGTGACACTGGGGTCAATAACATAGATCTACAAGAGTGACACTGGGGTCAATAACATAAATCTACAAGAGTGGCACTGGGGTCAATAACATAGATCTACAAGAGTGGCACTGGGGTCAATAACATAGATCTACAAGAGTGACACTGGGGTCAATAACACAGATCTACAAGAGTGACAATGGGGTCAATAACATAGATCTACAAGAGTGACACTGGGGTCAATAACATAGATATACAAGAGTGGCACTGGGGTCAATAACATAGATCTACAAGAGTGACACTGGGGTCAATAACATAGATATACAAGAGTGGCACTGGGGTCAATAACATAGATCTACAAGAGTGACACTGGGGTCAATAACATAGATCTACAAGAGTGACACTGGGGTCAATAACATAGATCTACAAGAGTGACACTGGGGTCAATAACATAGATCTACAAGAGTGACACTGAGGTCAATAACATAGATCTACAAGAGTGACACTGGGGTCAATAACATAGATCTACAAGAGTGGCACTGGGGTCAATAACATAGACCTACAAGAGTGACACTGGGGTCAATAACATAGATCTACAAGAGTGGCACTGGGGTCAATAACATAGACCTACAAGAGTGACACTGGGGTCAATAACATAGACCTACAAGAGTAACACTGGGGTCAATAACATAGACCTACAAGAGTGGCACTGGGGTCAATAATGTAGATCTACAAGAGTGACACTGGGGTCAATAATATAGATCTACAAGAGTGACACTGGGGTCAACATAGATCTACAAGAGTGGCACTGGGGTCAATAACATAGATCTACAAGAGTGACACTGAGGTCAATAACATAGATCTACAAGAGTGACACTGAGGTCAATAACATAGATCTACAAGAGTGACACTGGGGTCAATAACATAGATCTACAAGAGTGACACTGGGGTCAATAACATAGATCTACAAGAGTGACACTGGGGTCAATAACATAGATCTACAAGAGTGACACTGGGGTCAATAACATAGATCTACAAGAGTGGCACTGGGGTCAATAATGTAGATCTACAAGTGACACTGGGGTCAATAACATAGATCTACAAGAGTGGCACTGGTATCAATAATGTAGATATACAAGAGTGACACTGGGGTCAATAACATAGATATACAAGAGTGACACTGGGGTCAATAACATAGATCTACAAGAGTGACACTGGGGTCAATAACATAGATCTACAAGAGTGGCACTGGGGTCAATAACATAGATCTACAAGAGTGGCACTGGGGTCAATAATGTAGATCTACAAGAGTGGCACTGGGGTCAATAACATAGATCTACAAGAGTGACACTGGGGTCAATAACATAGATCTACAAGAGTGGCACTGGGGTCAATAATGTAGATCTACAAGAGTGGCACTGGGGTCAATAACATAGATCTACAAGAGTGACACTGGGGTCAATAACATAGATCTACAAGAGTGACACTGGGGTCAATAACATAGATCTACAAGAGTGGCACTGGGGTCAATAACATGGATCTACAAGAGTGACACTGGGGTCAATAACATAGATCTACAAGAGTGGCACTGGGGTCAATAACATAGACCTACAAGAGTGGCACTGGGGTCAATAACATAGATCTACAAGAGTGGCACTGGGGTCAATAACATAGATCTACAAGAGTGACACTGGGGTCAATAACATAGATCTACAAGAGTGACACTGGGGTCAATAACATAGATCTACAAGAGTGACACTGGGGTCAATAACATAGATCTACAAGAGTGGCACTGGGGTCAATAACATAGATCTACAAGAGTGACACTGGGGTCAATAACATAGATCTACAAGAGTGACACTGGGGTCAATAACATAGATCTACAAGAGTGACACTGGGGTCAATAACATAGATCTACAAGAGTGGCACTGGGGTCAATAACATAGATCTACTAGAGTGACACTGAGGTCAATAACATAGATCTACAAGAGTGGCACTGGGGTCAATAACATAGATCTACAAGAGTGACACTGGGGTCAATAACATAGATCTACAAGAGTGGCACTGGGGTCAATAACATAGATCTACAAGAGTGACACTGGGGTCAATAACATAGATCTACAAGAGTGACACTGGGGTCAATAACATAGATCTACAAGAGTGACACTGGGGTCAATAACATAGATCTACAAGAGTGGCACTGGGGTCAATAACATAGATCTACAAGAGTGACACTGGGGTCAATAACATAGATCTACAAGAGTGGCACTGGGGTCAATAACATAGATCTACAAGAGTGGCACTGGGGTCAATAACATAGATCTACAAGAGTGACACTGGGGTCAATAACATAGATCTACAAGAGTGACACTGGGGTCAATAACATAGATCTACAAGAGTGACACTGGGGTCAATAACATAGATCTACAAGAGTGGCACTGGGGTCAATAACATAGATCTACAAGAGTGACACTGGGGTCAATAACATAGATCTACAAGAGTGACACTGGGGTCAATAATGTAGATCTACAAGAGTGACACTGGGGTCAATAACATAGATCTACAAGAGTGACACTGGGGTCAATAACATAGATATACAAGAGTGGCACTGGGGTCAATAACATAGATCTACAAGAGTGACACTGGGGTCAATAACATAGATCTACAAGAGTGGCACTGGGGTCAATAATGTAGATCTACAAGAGTGGCACTGGGGTCAATAATGTAGATCTACAAGAGTGACACTGGGGTCAATAACATAGATCTACAAGAGTGACACTGGGGTCAATAACATAGATCTACAAGAGTGACACTGGGGTCAATAACATAGATCTACAAGAGTGGCACTGGGGTCAATAATGTAGATCAGTGTAAGATACAGTAAAAGGGTTAATAATCTTGTAAATGAATTATAAATTGCTTAACCAGATATAATTTTTATGGTCACTTCATTACACTAAAAACAATATTTCTATAATACTCTATTATTACATTATTATAAACACTGTAGTGACACTGTGTTGTCACTATATAATTCTAACACTGTAGTAACACTGTGTTGTCACTATATAATTCTAACACTGTAGTAACACTGTGTTGTCACTATATATTTCTAACACTGTAGTAACACAGTGTTGTCACTATATATTTCTAACACTGTAGTAACACAGTGTTGTCACTATATAATTCTAACACTGTAGTAACACTGTGTTGTCACTATATAATTCTAACACTGTAGTAACACTGTGTTGTCACTATATAATTCTAACACTGTAGTAACACTGTGTTGTCACTATATATTTCTAACACTGTAGTAACACAGTATTGTCACTATATATTTCTAACACTGTAGTAACACTGTGTTGTCACTATATATTTCTAACACTGTAGTAACACAGTGTTGTCACTATATATTTCTAACACTGTAGTAACACAGTGTTGTCACTATATATTTCTAACACTGTAGTAACACTGTGTTGTCACTAAATAATTCTAACACTGTAGTAACACTGTGTTGTCACTATATAATTCTAACACTGTAGTAACAAAGTGTTGTCACTATATAATTCTAACACTGTAGTAATACAGTGTTGTCACTATATAATTCTAACACTGTAGTAATACAGTGTTATCACTAAATAATTCTAACACTGTAGTAATACAGTGTTGTCACTATATAATTCTAACACTGTAGTAACAAAGTGTTGTCACTATATAATTCTAACACTGTAGTAATACAGTGTTGTCACTATATAATTCTAACACTGTAGTAATACAGTGTTGTCACTAAATAATTCTAACACTGTAGTAACACTGTGTTGTCACCATATATTTCTAACACTGTAGTAACACTGTGTTGTCACTAAATAATTCTAACACTGCAGTAACACTGTGTTGTCACTATATAATTCTAACACTGTAGTAACACTGTGTTGTCACTATATATTTCTAACACTGTAGTAACACTGTGTTGTCACTAAATAATTCTAACACTGTAGTAACACTGTGTTGTCACTATATAATTCTAACACTGTAGTAACACTGTGTTGTCACTATATATTTCTAACACTGTAGTAACACAGTGTTGTCACTATATAATTCTAACACTGTAGTAACACAGTGTTGTCACTATATATTTCTAACACTGTAGTAACACTGTGTTGTCACTATATAATTCTAACACTGTAGTAACACTGTGTTGTCACTATATAATTCTAACACTGTAGTAACACTGTGTTGTCACTATATATTTCTAACACTGTAGTAACACTGTGTTGTCACTATATAATTCTAACACTGTAGTAACACTGTGTTGTCACTATATATTTCTAACACTGTAGTAACACTGTGTTGTCACTATATAATTCTAACACTGTGTTGTCACTATATATTTCTAACACTGTATTAACACTGTGTTGTCACTATATATTTCTAACACTGTAGTAACACTGTGTTGTCACTATATATTTCTAACACTGTAGTAACACTGTGTTGTCACTATATATTTCTAACACTGTAGTAACACAGTGTTGTCACTATATATTTCTAACACTGTAGTAACACAGTGTTGTCACTATATATTTCTAACACTGTAGTAACACAGTGTTGTCACTATATATTTCTAACACTGTAGTAATACAGTGTTGTCACTATATAATTCTAACACTGTAGTAATACAGTGTTGTCACTAAATAATTCTAACACTGTAGTAACACTGTGTTGTCACCATATATTTCTAACACTGTAGTAACACTGTATTGTCACTAAATAATTCTAACACTGCAGTAACACTGTGTTGTCACTATATAATTCTAACACTGTAGTAACACTGTGTTGTCACTATATATTTCTAACACTGTAGTAACACTGTGTTGTCACTAAATAATTCTAACACTGTAGTAACACTGTGTTGTCACTATATAATTCTAACACTGTAGTAACACTGTGTTGTCACTATATATTTCTAACACTGTAGTAACACAGTGTTGTCACTATATAATTCTAACACTGTAGTAACACAGTGTTGTCACTATATATTTCTAACACTGTAGTAACACTGTGTTGTCACTATATAATTCTAACACTGTAGTAACACTGTGTTGTCACTATATAATTCTAACACTGTAGTAACACTGTGTTGTCACTATATATTTCTAACACTGTAGTAACACTGTGTTGTCACTATATAATTCTAACACTGTAGTAACACTGTGTTGTCACTATATATTTCTAACACTGTAGTAACACTGTGTTGTCACTATATAATTCTAACACTGTGTTGTCACTATATATTTCTAACACTGTAGTAACACTGTGTTGTCACTATATATTTCTAACACTGTAGTAACACTGTGTTGTCACTATATATTTCTAACACTGTAGTAACACTGTGTTGTCACTATATATTTCTAACACTGTAGTAACACAGTGTTGTCACTATATATTTCTAACACTGTAGTAACACAGTGTTGTCACTATATATTTCTAACACTGTAGTAACACAGTGTTGTCACTATATATTTCTAACACTGTAGTAACACTGTGTTGTCACTATATAATTCTAACACTGTAGTAACACAGTGTTGTCACTATATATTTCTAACACTGTAGTAACACTGTGTTGTCACTATATAATTCTAACACTGTAGTAACACTGTGTTGTCACTATATAATTCTAACACTGTAGTAACACTGTGTTGTCACTATATATTTCTAACACTGTCGTAACACCGTGGTGTCACTATATATTCTAACACTGTAGTAACACTGTGTTGTCACTATATATTTCTAACACTGTAGTAACACTGTGTTGTCACTATATATTCTAACACTGTAGTAACACTGTGTTGTCACTATATATTTCTAACACTGTAGTAACACTGTGTTGTCACTATATATTTCTAACACTGTAGTAACACAGTGTTGTCACTATATATTTCTAACACTGTAGTAACACAGTGTTGTCACTATATATTTCTAACACTGTAGTAACACAGTGTTGTCACTATATATTTCTAACACTGTAGTAACACTGTGTTGTCACTATATATTTCTAACACTGTAGTAACACAGTGTTGTCACTATATAATTCTAACACTGTAGTAACACTGTGTTGTCACTATATATTTCTAACACTGTAGTAACACAGTGTTGTCACTATATATTTCTAACACTGTAGTAACACAGTGTTGTCACTATATAATCTAACACTGTAGTAACACTGTGTTGTCACTATATATTTCTAACACTGTCGTAACACAGTGTTGTCACTATATATTTCTAACACTGTAGTAACACTGTGTTGTCACTATATATTTCTAACACTGTAGTAACACAGTGTTGTCACTATATATTTCTAACACTGTAGTAACACTGTGTTGTCACTATATAGTAACAAGTGTTGTCACTATATATTTCTAACACTGTAGTAACACTGTGTTGTCACTATATATTTCTAACACTGTAGTAACACTGTGTTGTCACTATATATTTCTAACACTGTAGTAACACAGTGTTGTCACTATATATTTGTGAATATGACAATATCGGGAGACTTATGATACTGAAAATTAACACTGTAATTCCTCCGGTACCAGGATGACCAGCAGTATTGGTACTACAAGTACCAACCTCTGCTACCAGGATGACCAGCAGTATTGGTACTACAAGTACCAACCTCTGCTACCAGGATGACCAGCAGTATTGATACTACAAGTACCAACCTCTGCTACCAGGATGACCAGCGGTATTGGTACTACAAGTACCAACCTCTGCTACCAGGATGACCAGCAGTATTGGTACTACAAGTACCAACCTCTGCTACCAGGATGACCAGCAGTATTGGTACTACAAGTACCAACCTCTGCTACCAGGATGACCAGCGGTATTGATACTACAAGTACCAACCTCTGCTACCAGGATGACCAGCGGTATTGGTACTACAAGTACCAACCTCTGCTACCAGGATGACCAGCGGTATTGGTACTACAAGTACCAACCTCTGCTACCAGGATGACCAGCGGTATTGGTACTACAAGTACCAACCTCTGCTACCAGGATGATCAGCAGTAATGATACTACAAGTACCAACCTCTGCTACCAGGATGACCAGCGGTATTGGTACTACAAGTACCAACCACTGCTACCAGGATGACCAGCAGTATTGGTACTACAAGTACCAACCTCTGCTACCAGGATGACCAGCAGTATTGGTACTACAAGTACCAACCTCTGCTACCAGGATGACCAGCAGTACTGATACTACAAGTACCAACCTCTGCTACCAGGATGACCAGCAGCATTGATACTACAAGTACCAACCTCTGCTACCAGGATGACCAGCAGTATTGATACTACAAGTACCAACCTCTGCTACCAGGATGACCAGCAGTATTGGTACTACAAGTACCAACCTCTGCTACCAGGATGACCAGCAGTACTGATACTACAAGTACCAACCTCTGCTACCAGGATGACCAGCAGTATTGGTACTACAAGTACCAACCTCTGCTACCAGGATGAGCTACAAAAAAAAATATTATTATTCTATTTTGTTAAACCTATATTTCAAGAATATTAAAATAAATTATGTTCAGTATGAATGTTTATGTAATACTTGTTGTATTATAATAATACTTGTGGTCAGTGGTGGCTCGTGTATACTTGTGGTCAGTGGTGGCTCGTGTATACTTGTGGTCAGTGGTGGCTCGTGTATACTTGTGGTCAGTGGTGGCTCGTGTATACTTGTGGTCAGTGGTGGCTCGTGTATACTTGTGGTCAGTGGTGGCTCGTGTATGCTTGTGGTCAGTGGTGGCTTGTGTATACTTGTGGTCAGTGGTGGCTCGTGTATACTTGTGGTCAGTGGTGGCTCATGTATACTTGTGGTCAGTGGTGGCTCATGTATACTTGTGGTCAGTGGTGGCTTGTGTATACTTGTGGTCAGTGGTGGCTCATGTATACTTGCGGTCAGTGGTGGCTTGTGTATACTTGTGGTCAGTGGTGGCTCATGTATACTTGTGGTCAGTGGTGGCTCGTGTATACTTGTGGTCAGTGGTGGCTCGTGTATACTTGTGGTCAGTGGTGGCTCGTGTATACTTGTGGTCAGTGGTGACTCGTGTATACTTGTGGTCTGTGGTGGCTCGTGTATACTTGTGGTCAGTGGTGGCTCGTGTATACTTGTGGTCAGTAGTGGCTCGTGTATACTTGTGGTCAGTGGTGGCTCGTGTATACTTGTGGTCAGTGGTGGCTCGTGTATACTTGTGGTCAGTGGTCGCTCGTGTATACTTGTGGTCAGTGGTGTATACTTGTGGTCAGTGGTGGCTCGTGTATACTTGTGGTCAGTGGTGGCTCGTGTATACTTGTGGTCAGTGGTGGCTCGTGTATACTTGTGGTCAGTGGGCTCGTGTATAGTGCTCGTGTATACTTGTGATCAGGCTCGTGTATACTTGTGGTCAGTGGTGGCTCGTGTATACTTGTGGTCAGTGGTGGCTCGTGTATACTTGTGGTCAGTGATCAGTGGTAGCTCGTGTATACTTGTGATCAGTGGTGGCTCGTGTATACTTGTGGTCAGTAGTGGCTCGTGTATACTTGTGGTCAGTGGTGGCTCGTGTATACTTGTGGTCAGTGGTGGCTCGTGTATACTCAGTGTGGCTCAGTGGTGGCTCGTGTATACTTGTGGTCAGTGGTGGCTTGTGTATACTTGTGGTCAGTGGTGGCTCGTGTATACTTGTGGTCAGTAGTGGCTTGTGTATACTTGTGGTCAGTGGTGGCTCGTGTATACTTGTGGTCAGTGGTGGCTCGTGTATACTTGTGGTCAGTGGTGGCTCGTGTATACTTGTGGTCAGTGGTGGCTCGTGTATACTTGTGGTCAGTGGTCGCTCGTGTATACTTGTGGTCAGTGGTGGCTCGTGTAGACTTGTGGTCAGTAGTGGCTCGTGTATACTTGTGGTCTGTGGTGGCTCGTGTATACTTGTGGTCAGTAGTGGCTTGTGTATACTTGTGGTCAGTGGTGGCTCGTGTATACTTGTGGTCAGTGGTGGCTCGTGTATACTTGTGGTCAGTGGTGGCTTGTGTATACTTGTGGTCAGTGGTGGCTCGTGTATACTTGTGGTCAGTGGTGGCTCGTGTATACTTGTGGTCAGTGGTGGCTCGTGTATACTTGTGGTCAGTGGTGGCTCGTGTATACTTGTGGTCAGTGGTGGCTCGTGTATACTTGTGGTCAGTGGTGGCTCGTGTATACTTGTGGTCAGTGGTGGCTCGTGTATACTTGTGGTCAGTGGTGGCTCGTGTATACTTGTGGTCAGTGGTGGCTCGTGTATACTTGTGGTCAGTGGTGGCTCGTGTATACTTGTGGTCAGTGGTGGCTCGTGTATACTTGTGGTCAGTGGTGGCTCGTGTATACTTGTGGTCAGTGGTGGCTCGTGTATACTTGTGGTCAGTGGTGGCTCGTGTATACTTGTGGTCAGTGGTGGCTCGTGTATACTTGTGGTCAGTGGTGGCTCGTGTATACTTGTGGTCAGTGGTGGCTCGTGTATACTTGTGGTCAGTGGTGGCTCGTGTATACTTGTGGTCAGTGGTGGCTCGTGTATACTTGTGGTCAGTAGTGGCTCGTGTATACTTGTGGTCAGTGGTGGCTCGTGTATACTTGTGGTCAGTGGTGGCTTGTGTATACTTGTGGTCAGTGGTGGCTCGTGTATACTTGTGGTCAGTGGTGGCTCGTGTATACTTGTGGTCAGTGGTGGCTCGTGTATACTTGTGGTCAGTGGTGGCTCGTGTATACTTGTGGTCAGTGGTGGCTCGTGTATACTTGTGGTCAGTGGTGGCTCGTGTATACTTGTGGTCAGTGGTGGCTCGTGTATACTTGTGGTCAGTGGTGGCTCGTGTATACTTGTGGTCAGTGGTGGCTCGTGTATACTTGTGGTCAGTGGTGGCTCGTGTATACTTGTGGTCAGTGGTGGCTCGTGTATACTTGTGGTCAGTGGTGGCTCGTGTATACTTGTGGTCAGTGGTGGCTCGTGTATACTTGTGGTCAGTAGTGGCTCGTGTATACTTGTGGTCAGTGGTGGCTCGTGTATACTTGTGGTCAGTGGTGGCTCGTGTATACTTGTGGTCAGTGGTCGCTCGTGTATACTTGTGGTCAGTGGTGGCTCGTGTAGACTTGTGGTCAGTGGTGGCTCGTGTATACTTGTGGTCAGTGGTGGCTCGTGTATACTTGTGGTCAGTGGTGGCTCGTGTATACTTGTGGTCAGTGGTGGCTCATGTATACTTGTGGTCAGTGGTGGCTCGTGTATACTTGTGGTCAGTGGTGGCTCGTGTATACTTGTGGTCAGTGGTGGCTCGTGTATACTTGTGGTCAGTGGTGGCTCGTGTATACTTGTGGTCAGCGGTGGCTCGTGTAGACTTGTGGTCAGTGGTGGCTCGTGTATACTTGTGGTCAGTGGTGGCTCGTGTATACTTGTGGTCAGTGGTGGCTCGTGTATACTTGTGGTCAGTGGTGCTCGTGTATACTTGTGGTCAGTGGTGGCTCGTGTATACTTGTGGTCAGTGGTGCTCGTGTATAGGTCATGAGGAACTGCAACAACCACTATTTTAACTCAATATTATCAATAACATTCAATATAATGAGCCTCTTTTTCTTTAATTCTTTCTTTATATTTGTACATTATATAATCCTTAAGCTTAATGTCAGTAGATATCCCCTGGTACAGTGGACCCTGGTACAGTGGACCCCCAAGTTTCCTGAGCCTCGTGCTTCATGAATTTCGACTTTCGGCACCTTTTTTTGTCAAAATAAAGCCTCGCTGTTTGTTATTTGCCTCACAATTCATCCGTCGTATGGGACATGTCCATGCTGCCAGGAGAGGCTGGGCACACAAAGGCTCCCACACAACAATCAGAGTCAGTGTGGCATGATTTGTGGGTGAGTGACCATTACTACATGGGTTCATACAATACATTTCATAATAATCATAGTGCCAGCCCTTTAGTAAAGAAGGAAAGAAACATAATAGAATTCAAGAAAAAACTCATAGCAAAGTACCACAGAGGAGGAGGACGAGAGGGCAGAATATGTCTCCTTCAGTGATTCTCTCGATATGTAAGATACTAAAGCAGTAGGTATCAATGGAGGCCAAAGTGCCAGCCAGCGATAAAGTGTAGCATTAACAGTGTAGCAAGTAAGTTAAGCATTTAAGTGATAGAAAAACGACACAAAAGTAACTCTCCAATGTTGTTGGAGGCTTACAGGGCCAATGAACATATGCCGCCCTGCATCTCCTCCATCAAACCAACTAATTAAACCAACATCTCTAAGGTAAGTGTAAATGTTTCTTATATATGAATTGTAAATGTGAGGGAAAAGTTCAATAGATAGGAGTAGTGATATAGTAACAATAGTTTCATTGCCGGCTACTAGTTAAGGTAAGGTAAATCTAGCTCCCGCTGTTCCCGCCTTTTTTTCCCCCCACCCCAAAAGTGATAGTTTGATTGATGGCTGCATGTTAAGGTAGGGTCAGTCTAGCTCCCGCTATCCCTTCCCCTCCTTCTTCCCCCCCCCAAAGGTGACGTGTGGGGCTCCGGTTCAAACAGTAATCACTAGACTCTCAGCTCCCAGCACTACTCTAAGTACATGCCTGCCTTGTATTCTAGTGGATTTTTTGGTTGAAAGCTTCACTTTTGACCAATAATAAACTTAGTCTTTTCAGCCTTGCTCTAAGTTGACTGTTGTAATAATCACCACGTCTTTTAGGTATTGTACTTATCATGGAGAGTGATTTCTTAAGCAGTGGGTAACCTGTCTATCTTTTCAGCTTGGATGACAGAGAGGGTCACCTGTCAATCAACGAGTAAAATTGAAGGAGACGGACTAACGTCCTGGAGACGTCCCATATTGGATTTACTTGCCTGTGCACTTGTATGAAGAATCAGGACATAACCCCTCATCATTACAGCGGTCAAGAACCTGCATACCTGTCATCGGGAAAGATTACTTACGGCCACTAGAACTGTGAAGAACTAGTGGGTTGTCACCAACACCTGCGACCCCCCCCGACATCATCAGCAACGGCTAAGATTTCAACAACACGCAGTGTCACCAACACCAGACACCCCCCCACTCCAGAAGTATGTTCAGGTGCCAGTACTATATTCCCATAAGGAATATTGTGAAGTAGATATATATTAGCGTTGAATTTCACATTCTGAGGTATTCGTTATTTTATAGCGTTGAATTTATATTTTTCATTTTCTTTAATGTAGGATCAATATTTCATGTTTACGTGTTTTATATTTTATATTCTAATTAATAAAGTGTTTATGTTTGTCAGTTTATATTATTTTTCTATGCATTAATTTTCCTGAGGAGGAGCCAGCCTGAGTAATACTGACTGAAGTTGTTACAGGGCTGAGTAAGCCTTCACAAGTGGCGACCTTGCCAGGATCAACTATACTGAATCAAGATTCAACTCCATCTCGAATCTACCATTGGAACTTCAACGCCGCATACCACAGACGGTTACCACCAGCCATGAGTAATCATTCTCTATGGTAGGACTACAGTACAGGTATTTAAAAGATTTGGTGATTGTTATAGTCTCAATTTATTGTAAGTCAAGTCAGGCAGGATATAATATTTAATTCTGCCATCTTTTTGTGTGAGCTTGAAACACTTTGGAGGATTAGACTCTAGGGACCCGAGATTTTCCAGTGACAATTTGTTTCATTGAGCTCTTTATTATATCAAGGGAACTGTCATAGGACACTCTTGATTTGTTGGTGAGAAGATTGGATGGTCAAGTGACCCCATTCTACTTACTGTTTGCTCGGAGCCGGCATAGAACCCTTCGTTTTCATTAATACATATTGTTTAATTGAAGTAGGGATCGAGCCCTCTGATTTATTTACAGTTTGAGCGGAGCAGGAATTGAACCCTCCGTTTTCTTTAATACCCGTCTCATTTTCCCCTCATAGTTTAAGATATTCTTGCAAATATGGAGGAATACCAGTTTTGGATGAACGCTGGAAGTAAGTTAGGAATAACAGGGAAAAATTTAGAATCTTTCATTAGTGCTAAAATCCAGGAAAGACTTGAAAGAGAGAGAATAGAAAGAGAAAGAGAGGATAAAAAGGAGAGAGAGAGAATTGAGAGAGAAATCCAAGAAAGACAGTTAGAAAGAGAGAAGACAAAAAGGAGCGTGATAGACTTGATCGTGAGGAAAGAGCTAAAGTACATGAGGAAAAAGTTAAATTAAGGGAACTTGAGGAAAGAGCATAGGATAGAGAATATGAGTTAAGGGAGAGAGAAAAGGATCGCGAGCTCAAACAAGCTCGCCTTGAATTAGAGAATAAAAAGTTAACTTTCTCACAACAGCAATTAGATGAAGGAGTAATGGAACAACGTGCAGCTAGTGCACATATTCCAACACCTAATTTACCTCCCTTCACAGAGGGGGAAGACATAACTTCATACATTATCAGGTTTGAAAATACCGCTACCCTCTGTGAATGGCCTGCTGACACCTGGGCTACCAGGTTAGGAATGTTATTTTCTGGTACCGCTTTGAATATCTATGCAACTTTGTCGCAGGATATCATATGTAATTATAACCTACTGAAGAAGGCAATCCTTAAAGCATATCAAAAAACCACTAATTCTTACAGGAAAGATTTCAGGTATGCCACCTTACAGCCTGGCCAGAACTTTCAGCAGTTACAGGTAACACTCTTTCGTTTGTTCGACTTTTGGATAGAGAGTTCAGGAATTGATCACAGTTATGAATCTCTTAGAGACTTCATGGTTGCTGACCAGTTCCTGACAGCTCTTCCTCACCAGATACGAACATTCATTAGAGAACGTAACCTGATTAAAGCTGAGGAAGTTGCTGAGGCTGCTGACCTGTATGCTGAGGCTCACAATTCCTATAAAGACCTAAAGGGATCGAACCCTAAGGGCAAGGGTTCATCAGACCTTAAGAAATCAAAGCCTCTAGTGGAAAGTAAATTAACCCTTTCAGGGTCCAAGGTCCAAATCTGGAGTCACGCACCAGTGTCCAAGAATTTAAAAAAAAAAAAATTTGTTATTTTTTCTTATGAAATCGTAGAGAATCTTTTTGTGAAGGTAATAAAACAAAAAGTACGAAATTTGGTGGAAAATTGACGAAATTATGCTCTCGCGAATTTTGATGTGTCAGCGATATTTACGAATCGGCGATTTTGCCGACTTTGACTCCCATTTTAGGCCAATTACATTATTCCAATCAACCAAATTCTTAGCTATTTCACTAGTATTACTTCTATTCTATCGATTGAGCACAAGAAATCGCCAAGTCAACTGTTTCAACTACAAAATAAAGTGATCGGAAATTGTTAATTTGGCCAATTTAACACAAAGTTCAAAATATTCCAATTTCAAAATAGGGTCCAGAATGAACAATGTAGGCATTCCTGGCACTAAACTAACATTTCCTCTGTTCATTAGTTATGTTTTGAGGCTTTACAAATAAATTCCATTTTGATTTTTTATTCACATAATGAATTTTTATTCACACCAAAAAATAGAAGATTTACTGTTATGCAATACTGTAATAATTGTATAAATATCATCACCATATTTGTGAATGTATATTAGACCCACCAGCTGACGTGTATTAGACGTGTGAGGTCGTTTGTTTACTCTTGAATATCGGCAAAAATTTAACATTTCTGCTACTTTGAGCTCAGTTTCAAGCCATTTCCAGTGCTAAAACCAATCAAAATCATCTCTATTTCTGTAATATGTCTTCCATTCTATCAAATGAGACCAAGAAATCGCAAATACAACTATAAAAAACATACGAAAAAACACTGCAAAGTTGCTGTTTTAATCGAAAAATCATGATTTCATTTTTTTTCTCTCATTATACACAGTGTGCTGCAGGATCTGTTTTATGTGGTGCACACATACCACATAGATGTATTCTCTCATATCTAGGCCCAAATGTACCACTCACAGTTTATCAGAGTGAGCTGAGCTCATGGCGTAGATCTACGGTTTGGACCCTGAACGTAAAGCCGTAGATCTACGGGACGGACCCTGAAAGGGTTAAAGAAACTCATTCCTCTGCTATACTTTCAGACTACTTGGGCCGTACGGACACTTTTCCTACCATCCGTTGTTACATTAGGTCTAAATGGTTCACAGGTTGGTCTGAAGCCGTACTAGCTCCCATCACTTCTTGCTCCGTACTAATAGGTAATGTAAAAGGTGCCATTCTTCCTTCTGAGGTTGACCTTTCATCACCAAAGATGGACATAAGTGTTTCAGATCCTCTTCCTGTAGAGTCAGAGAAGCCCCTCGAAAGTTCAGATGAGACAATGTCTCGTGAGATTCATGTGGGATTAAAAACCAGTGATGCTACTCTCGAAAGCGAGGAAGTAGGATCACCGGTTCACTTGTTAGATGAAAGTGAAGATATCACCTCCGATACCATAAATGTCTTGACTAGGGCTCAGACCAAAGCCCAGGCTTCTCCTACTGTCCATCCTTTGATTTTCCCTGACTTTAAGCCTTTAGATATATCGAAGGACTCCTTTGTCAATTTACAACGTAATTGCCCTTCTCTTCAGAATTGCCATAATGCCGCTAAACAAAATCAAGTTATCCAAAGGAAAAACTTTTCATATAAATTTGAATATATAAAAGGTATCTTGTACAAGTCAGTATTCAAATTAAATTCAGATGAGATAGACTATTCCATCTTAGTTGTTCCAAGTCAATGCAGAGAGACTGTTCTTAAAATGGCTCATGACCTGCCAGTGGCCGGACATTTCTCGCATCGTAAAACCTTAAATAAAATTAGGGAAACCTATTTTTGGCCAAAAATGTCCTCAGATGTCACTACCTATTGTAGATCGTGTAAAGTTTGCCAACTGTCATCCTCCCGAGGTACCAGGCGAGTACCTATGGTCAAAATGCCTATCTTTACGGTACCTTTTGAAAGAGTAGCTATTGACATCGTTGGTCCTTTATCTCCACTTTCATCTGGGGGACATAGATATATATTAACATTAGTTGATTATGCTTCGAGTTTCCCTGAAGCCGTTCCCTTAAAGACCATAACTACTACAGAGGTGGCTGAAGCCCTTTTGTCCATCTTCTCCAGAGTGGGCATCCCTAGAGAAATTTTGTCTGACCGTGGGACACAATTCACATCTGACTTAATGCAACATCTATACCAACTTCTGGGAGTGAAGCCTCTCTTCACCACACCCTATCATCCCAGCTGTAATGGGAGGATTGAGCGCCAGCATTCGATTCTCAAGTCCATTTTAAGGAAACTTTGCTCCCTTAAACCTAAGGAGTGGCATCGTTACCTACCCTGTGCTTTGTTTGCCATGAGGGAAGTTCCCAGTGACTCTTTGGGGTTTTCACCTTTTGAACTTCTCTATGGTAGACAGGCCAGAGGCCCATTGTCCATCCTTCATGACTTATGGACTAATGAGGAGGTAAATGCTGAGGTTCAGTCTTCTTACCAGTTTCTCCTTGACCTTAGATCCAAACTTGAGGAGACCTCTGACATAGTTTCGAAAAACCTAAGCTTGTCAATGGACCAGTACAAAACCTATTTTGATTCCAAAAGTCAGAGGAGAAGTTTTAAAGTAGGAGATGAAGTTCTTGTACTTTTGCCTATCAAGTCAAATAAATTATTAGTAGCATGGAAAGGTCCATATAAAGTATTAAAAATTTGTGGGAAAGTTGACTACCTCATAGAAGTCAAGGGGAAACCTAAGCTTTATCATATCAACATCCTTAAGAAATATTACCGAAGAAATTCGGTTAACTGCCTTAATAACTTTGACTTAGTTTTTCCACACGAACTTGATAAGACAACTGAAGAATGTAAGGTGTGCGTAATTGACACCTCTAACTTAGACTATGATGAAGAACTACATGACTTGGTGACTCTTGACCACTCGGGCGCAACCAACATTAATATTAATGAATCTTTGGATGACCATAAGAGACATGAACTACTTCAATGTGTGAGTAACTTTTCAGACGTCTTTACTGATATTCCAGGTGTTACCTCCACGGTAGTCCATAAGATTGACTTAGTGACGGACAATCCTATCAAACGAAAATTATACCCAGTTCCAGTTCACCTTAGGGATGCATTTGACCGAGAGGTAGACAAATTATTAAAACTAAAGATCATTGAACCTTCAGTATCTTCATATTGTTCACCAGTAGTCATGGTTAAGAAGGAGGATAATTCATATAGACTTGCTATTGACTTCAGAGGCCTTAATGCTATAACTCGGTGGGATGCTGAGCCTATGCCCTTAATAGATAGCGATCTACACAAATTTTATGACGCTTCCTTCTTTTCAGAGATTGATATTGCGCAGGCATATCATCAAGTAATGTTAGATCCTTCTTCTAAGCAGTACACCGCTTTTCCTACACACCAAGGACTGATGCAATATAGAACTATGCCCTTCGGTTTGGTAACTGCCTGTGCTACCTACGTGAGACTGATGAGAAAGGTCTTGGGTAATATGCCAAATGTTTCAGTTTATTTTGATAACATTTACGTAATGACATCCACGTGGGGCGAACATATCCAAACATTAACATCAGTTTTGCGTAGGTTACGCTCACATGGCCTCACTGCCAAGCCGAAGAAATGCTTCCTTGGGTATAACAAGATTAGATATCTTGGACTGATACTTTCTAATAACTCTCTGCAGCCTCTCCCCAGTAAGATCAAAGCTTTATTAGAATTTAAATTCCCCAAAACCAAGAAGCTCATGCGTAGCTTTCTTGGTTCTGTAAATTTTTATGCACGGTTTATCCCGAACCTTACTGATCTTACAGGCATCTTATCCGACTTCCTTAAAAAGTCTGTGAAGGAACCTCTTGAACTTTCCGACGTAGCTCGGGAAAAGTTTAATGAGATTAAAAGTATCTTTTCGAAAGACCCTATACTTAAGATTCCAGATATTAATAAAACATTTTGTTTAAGAACTGATGCCTCCAATACTGGCTTAGGTGCAGTGTTACTACAATACCATGATGGTACTCCCTTCCCTGTATGCTTCCTAAGCCGGAAACTCCTTCCCGCAGAAACGAGATACTCCACCATAGAAAAGGAATGTTTAGCCCTTGTGTGGGGTATCTCCAAACTTAAATTTTATTTGCTGGGAAAAGAATTCATTTTAGAAACGGACCACAAACCTTTGATATACCTAGAAACTTTTAAGGGAACCAACAGTCGCCTCTTGAGGTGGACATTGGCACTCCAGGCTTTTAAGTTCCATATTGTGTATATCAATGGTTCATCCAATTATTTCTCTGACTGGTTAAGTCGTGACAGTCAGTAGAAGATTTGTTGCCTTACGCGACTTCCACATGTTAGAACTTTTTCCTCGCCTATTCTTCTTATACTCCTTGACTATAAGTCTTGGTATGGGGGAGTGTGAGGGAAAAGTTCAATAGATAGGAGTAGCGATGGAGTATATAGTAACAATAGTTTCATTGCCGGCTACTTGTTAAGGTAGGGTAAGTCTAGCTCCCGCTATTCCCGCCTTTTTCTCCCCACCCTGAAAGTGATAGTTTGATTGCCGGCTGCTTGTTAAGGTAGGGTCAGTCTAGCTCCCGCTATCCCTTCCCCTCCTTCTTCCCCCCCCCCCCCCCGAAAGGTGACGTGTGGGGCTCTGGTCAAACAGTAAATCACTCGACTCACACCTCCCAGCACTACTGTAAGTACATGTCTGCCTTGTATTCTAGTGGATTTATTGGTTGAAAGCTTCACTTTTGACCAATAAACTTAGTCCTTTCAGTCTTGCTCTAGGTTGACTGTTGTAATAATCACCACGTCTTTTAGGTATTGTACTTATCATGGAGAGTGATTTTTAAGCAGTGGGTAACCTGTCTATCTTTTCAGCTTGGATGACAGAGAGGGTCACCTGTCAATCAACGAGCAGAATTGATGGAGACGGACTAACGTCCTGGAGACTTCCCATTTGGATTTAATTACCTGTGCACCTGTATGAAATTGCAGGACGTAACCCCTCATCATTGCAGCGGTAAAGAACCTGCTTTCCTGTCATCGGGATAAATACTCACGGCTATACTGTGAAGAACTAGCCAGTGGTGGTCACCAACACCTGCGACCCCCCCCCCCATCATCAGCAACGGCTACGATTTCAACAACACAGTGTCACCAACACCAGACACCCAAGTTTTATAAATATTAGCGTTGAATTCAGATATCATTTATATTTTTCATTTTTCATTTTCTTTAATGTAGGATAATATTTCATGTTTAAGTGTTTTATATTTTATATTCTAATATAATAAAGTGTTTATGTTTGTCTGTTATTATTTCTTTTTCTATTCATTAATTTTCCTGAGGAGGAGCCAGCCTGGTAATACTGTCTGAAGTTAAGCCTTACAGGGCTGAGTAAGCCTTCACAGTGG
>NW_027198205.1:0-48104 GCF_038502225.1 Cherax quadricarinatus
AAGATAATTTTTTCATCGGCTCTAAAAATTCAACGCTGATTCACCTTACACAGAGGAGAGTTCACATTCTCACTGAACTGTTTATGTTCCAGTTTGTCCACTAATATTTCAACCCCAGTGGAATTATGTCACTCTGACTTTTTTTTGTTATCTTAGATAATTTATGTGTTTCTATGTATGCTAATTTGTGTAACTGTAATTATGTGTACCTGTACATAAATAAACTTACCTAGCTCGATCGCTGTGCACCCAACTCACACACTAAGGTCCGGGGGTCGATCCCAGGTACGGCTGGGAACACCAGCATGTGTTTCCATAAGACACCTGCTGTCCACGTTCACTCATTGGCAAAATTGGTACCTGGGTGTTAGTCGACAGGTGTGGGTCGCATCCTGGGACAAAACTGACCTAATTTGCCCGAAATGCTCAGCATAACAAGGACTGTATACCTTGTACATATACTTGTAGTAAATAAAAATATTATTATTATTATTATTATTATTATTATTATTATTATTATTATTATTATTATTATTATTATTATTATTATTATTATTATTATTATTATTATTATTACTATTATTATTATTATTATTATTATTATTATTATTATTATTATTATTATTATTATTATTATTATTACTATTCACTGCCAGTGAAAAAAACAGTTTTTTAGTGAATTTCTTATAGAATATAAGTATGAAAATAAAACTGAAAGCGGGTTTTTTAAATAAAAACTTACCTAATTATTTAGTTGAAGTTTAACAAATTTATAATAATTACCTCACAAAGAGGTAATAAATTATTTTTTATTATTTTCATGTTTCATCATTGTATTTCTTAATGTATTTATCATTGTATTAATAATTGTATTTTCTCACTACATCTGGTTTTATTCAATATTTAATGTGTTTCTTAGTGTAACTGAACCAAGATTATGTACACCGAGAGTCACCTAATTGTGGTTGCAGAAGTCGAGACTCAGCTCCTGGCCCTGCCTGGTGTATGTCTCTCAGTGTATACTGAAAGGTATGTCTCTCACTGTATACTGAGAGGTGTATGTCTCTCACTGTATGCTGAGAGGTGTATGTCTCTCACTGTATACTGAGAGGTGTATGTCTCTCACTGTCTACATGTCTCTCCCTGTATACTGAGAGGTGTATGTCTCTCACTGTATACTGAGAGGTGTATGTCTCTCACTGTATACTGAGAGGTGTATGTCTCTCACTGTATACTGAGAGGTGTATGTCTCTCACTGTATTCTGAGAGGTGTATGTCTCTCACTGTATACTGAGAGGTGTATGTCTCTCACTGTATGCTGAGAGGTGTATGTCTCTCATTGTATACTGAGAGGTGTATGTCTCTCATTGTATATTGAGAGGTGTATGTCTCTCAGTGTATACTGAGAGGTGTATGTCTCTCACTGTATACTGAGAGGTGTATATCTCTCACTGTATATTGAGAGGTGTATGTCTCTCACTGTATACTGAGAGGTGTATGTCTCTCACTGTATACTGAGAGGTGTATGTCTCTCAGTATATACTGAGAGGTGCATGTCTCTCACTGACTGAGAGGTGTATGTCTCTCACTGTATACTGAGAGGTGTATGTCTCTCACTGTATTCTGAGAGGTGTATGTCTCTCACTGTATACTGAGAGGTGTATGTCTCTCAGTGTATACTGAAAGGTGCATGTCTCTCACTGTATACTGAGAGGTGTATGTCTCTCACTGTATGCTGAGAGGTGTATGTCTCTCATTGTATACTGAGAGGTGTATGTCTCTCATTGTATATTGAGAGGTGTATGTCTCTCAGTGTATACTGAGAGGTGTATGTCTCTCACTGTATACTGAGAGGTGTATGTCTCTCACTGTATACTGAGAGGTGTATGTCTCTCACTGTATACTGAGAGGTGTATGTCTCTCACTGTATACTGAGAGGTGTATGTCTCTCACTGTATACTGAGAGGTGTATGTCTCTCACTGTATACTGAGAGGTGTATGTCTCTCAGTGTATACTGAAAGGTGCATGTCTCTCACTGTATACTGAGAGGTGTATGTCTCTCATTGTATATTGAGAGGTGTATGTCTCTCACTGTATACTGAGAGGTGTATGTCTCTCATTGTATATTGAGAGGTGTATGTCTCTCATTGTATACTGAGAGGTGTATGTCTCTCACTGTATACTGAGAGGTGTATGTCTCTCATTGTATACTGAGAGGTGTATGTCTCTCACTGTATACTGAGAGGTGTATGTCTCTCACTGTATTCTGAGAGGTGAGGTGCTGTCCTGGGAGACAGTAATAGTGAAGCTGGAGGTGCTGTCCTGGGAGACAGTAATGGTGAGGATGGAGGTGCTGTCCTGGGAGACAGTAATGGTGAAGCTGGAGGTGCTGTCCTGGGTGACAGTAATGGTGAAGCTTGAGGTGCTGTCCTGGGTGACAGTAAATATCAGTTAAATATCTGGGAATCCCCTTTGACCCATGCATGTCAGGAGAATTGATAGGGAACAGTGTAGTAAAGAAAGCGAATGCCAGGCTGAAGTTCCTGTATAGACAAGCACAGTGTCTACCTACTGAGGCTCACAGGACCCTATGTCTAGCCCTTATACAATGCCATATGGATTACGCTTGCTCTTCTTGGTACTCTGCCTTGACAAAAAAACTGAAAGATAGACTGCAAATCAGCCAGAACAAAATCGTAAGATTCATCCTGGGGCTGGGACCAAGAGAACATGTAGGCCAGGATGAATTACAGCAGTTGGATATGCTGAATGTTGAGGTGCTGTCCTGGGAGACAGTAATGGTGAGGATGGAGGTGCTGTCCTGGGAGACAGTAATGGTGAGGATGGAGGTGCTGTCCTGGAGACAGACAGTAATGGTGAGAGCTGGAGGTGCTGTCCTGGGAGACAGTAATGGTGAGGATGGAGGTGCTGTCCTGGGAGACAGTAATGGTGAGGCTCGAGGTGTTGTCCTGGGAGACAGTAATGGTGAGGCTGGAGGTGCTGTCCTGGGAGACAGTAATAGTGAGGATGGAGGTGCTGTCCTGGGAGACAGTAATGGTGAGGATGGAGGTGCTGTCCTGGGAGACAGTAATGGTGAGGATGGAGGTGCTGTCCTGGGAGACAGTAATGGTGAGGATGGAGGTGCTGTCCTGGGAGACAGTAATGGTGAGGATGGAGGTGCTGTCCAGGTAGTCAGTAAATGTACGCATGAGGGAATGCATATAAATGACCTCGAGGGAGACAGGAGCTGTAGTGGGGAAACAAGTGTAGTCAAGGACAAGATAAAACCAATATTACAAACTAGTAATACCACAGGAGATAGCAAACAAGGGGACTCCACTAGCAATAGTGAGGATATATTACCAGAAACAACTGGTGAGAGCTCCATTGTTAGTACTAGTGAGGATAGGAATGAGACAGGTAAACATGCACCAACAGGGAATACAGTCACAGAAACCCAAGGCAAACGGAAACCAAGCCTGTGCACATACTATGCACTTGGTATCTGCAGGCATGGGAAATCTGGAAAAACAGATGGGACGTGCAACTTTGACCACCCTAGAAAATGCCGTGCCCATATGACAACAGGAAAATGCAAACTCCCTTCCTGTAAGCTTTTTCACCCTGAAATGTGTCCCTCTTCAGTACAGGAAAGACTGTGCTATAACTTAAATTGCCAGGCACACCATCTAAAGGGGACAAAAAGATACAAAACATCCAGGCCATGGGAAAACCTGGGTAGCCACAGCCACTCAAGAGGGAGAGGTTTTTTAGTGCCAGGAAGGAAAAAAAAACTGGCAGGAAATGGCAGAAATCGTACACCAAATCCAGTCATTTCTGGAGTGGAACCACAGTCGATGGCCTCCAGTACCAACAATACCACCAGTCCGATGACATTCTTCTTTGCAAATATACAGGGTCTAAAGCCAGCAACGAACAACAAAATACCTTTCATCCGTGGACTGCTTGCAGAGGCAAATGCAATGTTCGCGGCTTTCACAGAGACCCACATAAAGGATCACTTGGACAACGAAATATGGATCCCAGGTTACAACCTATACAGATGCGACAGAGTGAACAGGCAAAAGGGGATGTTGGCCTGTATATCGCAGAGTCACTTGTTTGCACAGAACTGCTTAATGCCTCAAATGATGTAGTGGAAGTTTTAGCAGTAAAGATCGAGAACCAAAACCTAGTCATTGTGGTAGTCTACAAGCCTCCGGATGCAACGTCCCAGCAATTCCAGGAACAGCTGTTAAAAATTGACCACTGTCTGGAAAATCTGCCAGCTCCTGCCCCCAACATCTTGCTCCTGGGGGATTTCAACTTGAGGCACCTAAAATGGAGGAATATAGCAAATAATGTTGTTGCAGTGATAACACCAGGAGGCAGCTCTGACGAGAACTCACACACACACGAGCTTTTAAATCTCTGCACAAAATTCAACTTAAACCAGCAAATAATAGAGCCTACTAGACTGGAGAATACACTAGACCTCATCTTCACTAACAATGATGATCTGATACGAAATGTCACCATATCAAAAACAATATACTCAGATCACAACATAATCGAGGTTCAGACATGTATGCGCGGAGCCCCAGACCGACAAAATGAGATTAGTCACGAGGGAGCCTTCACCAAATTCAACTTCAATAACAAGAACATAAAGTGGGACCAAGTAAACCAAGTCCTAAACGATATAAGCTGGGAAGATAGACTAAGCAACACAGACCCCAACTTATGCCTAGAACAGATTAACTCGGTGGCACTCGATGTATGCTCAAGGCTTATTCCTTTAAGAAAAAGGAGGAGTAGATGTAAAATAGAAAGAGACAGGCGCTCCCTTTACAGGCGACGGAAAAGAATAACAGAGCGGCTAAAAGAGGCCAATATATCTGAAATGCGTAGGGAGTCACTGGTCAGAGAAATAGCAAACATCGAACTTAAGCTAAAGGAATCTTATAGGAGTCAGGAATCGCGGGAAGAACTAAAAGCCATAAATGAAATCGAAAGAAACCCAAAGTATTTCTTTTCTTATGCCAAATCAAAGTCGAGAACAACATCCAGTATTGGGCCCCTACTTAAACAAGATGGGTCCTACACAGATGACAGCAAGGAAATGAGTGAGCTACTCAAGTCCCAATATGACTCAGTTTTTAGCAAGCCGCTAACCAGACTGAGAGTCGAAGATCAAAATGAATTTTTTATGAGAGAGCCACAGAATTTGGTTAACACAAGCCTATCTGATGTTATCCTGACGCCAAATGACTTCGAACAGGCGATAAATGACATGCCCATGCACTCTGCCCCAGGGCCAGACTCATGGAACTCCGTGTTCATCAAGAACTGCAAGAAGCCCCTATCACGAGCTTTTACCATCCTATGGAGAGGGAGCATGGACACGGGGGTCGTCCCACAGTTACTAAAAACAACAGACATAGCCCCACTCCACAAAGGGGGCAGTAAAGCAATAGCAAAGAACTACAGACCGATAGCACTAACATCCCATATCATAAAAATCTTTGAAAGGGTCCTAAGAAGCAAGATCGCCACCCATCTAGATACCCATCAATTACACAACCCAGGGCAACATGGGTTTAGAGCAGGTCGCTCCTGTCTGTCTCAACTACTGGATCACTACGACAAGGTCCTAGATGCACTAGAAGACAAAAAGAATGCAGATGTAATATATACAGACTTTGCAAAAGCCTTCGACAAGTGTGACCATGGCGTAATAGCGCACAAAATGCGTGCTAAAGGAATAACAGGAAAAGTTGGTAGATGGATCTATAATTTCCTCACAAACAGAACACAAAGAGTAGTAGTCAACAGAGTAAAGTCTGAGGCGGCTACGGTGAAAAGCTCTGTTCCACAAGGCACAGTACTCGCTCCCATCTTGTTTCTCATCCTCATATCTGACATAGACAAGGATGTCAGCCACAGCACCGTGTCTTCCTTTGCAGATGACACCCGAATCTGCATGACAGTGTCTTCCATTGCAGACACTGCAAGGCTCCAGGCGGACATCAACCAAATCTTTCAGTGGGCTGCAGAAAACAATATGAAGTTCAACGATGAGAAATTTCAATTACTCCGATATGGTAAACATGAGGAAATTAAAACTTCATCAGAGTACAAAACAAATTCCGGCCACAAAATAGAGCGAAAAACCAACGTCAAAGACCTGGGAGTGATCATGTCGGAGGATCTCACCTTCAAGGACCATAACATTGTATCAATCGCATCTGCTAGAAAAATGACAGGATGGATAATGAGAACCTTCAAAACTAGGGATGCCAAGCCCATGATGACACTCTTCAGGTCGCTTGTTCTATCTAGGCTGGAATATTGCTGCACACTAACAGCACCTTTCAAGGCAGGTGAAATTGCTGACCTAGAAAATGTACAGAGAACCTTCACGGCGCGCATAACGGAGATAAAACACCTCAATTACTGGGAGCGCTTGAAGTTCCTGAACCTGTACTCCCTGGAACGCAGGCGGGAGAGATACATGATTATATACACCTGGAAAATCCTAGAGGGACTAGTACCGAACTTGCACACGAAAATCACTCACAACGAAAGCAAAAGACTTGGCAGACGATGCAACATCCCCCCAATGAAAAGCAGGGGTGTCACTAGCACGTTAAGAGACAATACAATAAGTGTCAGGGGCCCGAGACTGTTCAACTGCCTCCCAGCATACATAAGGGGGATTACCAATAGACCCCTGGCAGTCTTCAAGCTGGCACTGGACAAGCACCTAAAGTCGGTACCTGACCAGCCGGGCTGTGGCTCGTACGTTGGATTGCGTGCAGCCAGCAGTAACAGCCTGGTTGATCAGGCTCTGATCCACCAGGAGGCCTGGTCACAGACCGGGCCGCGGGGGCGTTGACCCCCGGAACTCTCTCCAGGTAAACTCGACATGCTGGTGCCCTCGAATGAGGCGTCGTCAAAACTCGGCAACTGGGCAGGACTTCTGGAAAGCGACTCAGGAGGCCACTTCTCAACTGGTACTGTCACTGAGCTGTCACTGCTGACGAGCATGGAGTGAGTCATGGAGCGAGTCATGGCAGAGACGACTGGGCGAAACATCTGGGAGTCGTAACATCATACACCAGACTGCAGTGAGCGAGCTAGCAGTCAAAGTGACATCATCTTTGTGCAGGAGCTCACTGAAGCTATGACACGAGGCTGACACAGCGCCTGCCGACAGGGCTTAAACTGCGGCTTGATGAGTGTCATTCTCTCGACAGTTGGAGTTATAGCAGAGGTTAGTCTAAGCATCCCCAGACTTGTTTCTCTACATATAACTGCACTCTGAAGGTCTGGAGGTGAAGTGAAACAAATCTCGATGGGAATCATAGCAGGTACAATTCTGCAGAACATCTATGAGTGACGAGCATAAGAGCTTTCTGTACAAGGGGCTCCTACGCTCAGGGCTGACTAATATCAGCTGTCAAACACGCTGGTCACACCAGGTGACAGGCAACAAAGTGGTCTGGGCTCAAGACCACACTGGACACATGGAAAACTTTACACACACCCGCGGTACATGCGGTACAACATGGCTAGCAAAAGCTGCTTTTCTGTGCACAAAATTGACACTAAGCCATACACTAACATGTGAGAACACTGACTGAGAGGAATTAATTAACACACGACATATATCTTCTCTCAATCTTCTCGACAATACTGATATAATTACTGAAACACTCGATGTGACATTATGTGATGTCAGGCGTGACGTCACGAGGTAATGTCAGCAGCACTGTGATGTCAGCAGACATCTTGAGGTGACGTCAGGCAGACATCGTGGCATCATGAAGTTGGGCAGTAGCAGACCACAGCATGTGGCCTGGGACATCTGGCTTGGTAACTCACGTGGCTCGTAGGTCCACATGGCTTCGTCCACACCCCACGTGGCATCGGGATCCACGTGGCGTCGTGATCTACACGGCATACTGATCCACATGGCACGTAGCTTCACGTAGCTTCGAGTGGCCTCGGGCACTCGGATACACAGCTCTGGCAATGAATTCACATGGAAAACAGCAGAAAACACAGCAGAGGGAGTGAGTACATAGTGGTGATGGTAGTGGTAGGCGGGTGAGGTGTGAGTGAGTGGGCAGGAGGAAGGATCCTCCTCTTCCTCCCACAAACACGGAGACACGCACACTGGACACAGAAATCACCACAAAACTCACCTCTGGCTTGCTGAAATAGCTGTGCAGAGCTGAAAACAACAGAACATACTAGTGATGCTGAACATGTGACTTGAGAAACAGCGTGGGACGCTGTAGCGTGGGGTCACTGGGACGCCACTTACAATTCTCGAAGAAATTCGGCAAATTTCGGCTAGATCCTGCTTGTACCTGTGTCTGGATGCTGAAACGTGCAGACACGACATCAGGATAACTCGTTGAGAGATGGATGCTTGTTGTGTAGGGGGATAAAGTGAACAACTTCATTCCTTCCTTCCTCTCTCCAGGCAAACACAACTGCTGTGACCACTGCTTCCCACCAATGTGAACGAGTTTGTTTGGTGGCTCTTGCAGAGCGGGGTTTAATGATACGTCTTTGGAGGCTTCTTTACTTTATTTGCAAAGTCGTGGTGGGTACACAGGCTTGTGTGTTGTGCCCATGGCCCGGGAGGGCCATGCCCACGAGGGAGAGAGGGAGTAGGACTGTTGACTGCTTCTAGGCCGCTGAGTGAGTGAGAGCGAGGGGGACCAGCGTCCCACTGACCTGGGCAGGCCAAGAGAGGGCAGAACCTTAGTGCCGCGAAATATGAACTAAGCTGGCAGACAGTACAGGCTGTCTGTGCAGACAGTACAGGCTGTCTACACATGACTTAAGAAATCGTAATGACACGATTGCAAATAAACCATACCCCCGGCCGGGATTGAACCCGCGGTCATAGAGTCTCAAAACTCCAGCCCGTCGCGTTAGCCACTAGACCAGCTAGCCACAATAAGATTCATCCAACTAGGTATATTTCTACACCATAGGAAAGTTAGCACAGGCACCTCTGTGACCACAAATGCAAGTTTTTACAGACGAATCTCCAGCTAGCGTGGCCGTGACGAACTCTAGCTCAAGTCCCTTCACTGCCGTCAACATGACTTAAGAAATCGTAAAAAACTTGCATTTGTGGTCACAGAGGTGCCTGTGCTAACTTTCCTATGGTGTAGAAATATACCTAGTTGGATGAATCTTATTGTGGCTAGCTGGTCTAGTGGCTAACGCGACGGGCTGGAGTTTTGAGACTCTATGACCGCGGGTTCAATCCCGGCCGGGGGTATGGTTTATTTGCAATCGTGTCATTACGATTTCTTAAGTCAACAAGCTAAGAACTGTTATTGCGCTCTACTTAATTTACAAGAACTGTTATTCAGTTATTATCATATAAAAGCTGAGTAAGGATAACTGTTCTTTCATGATTACAAGTGTTATCCTACACAAGTTCAGGTTAAAGGCTAAGACCTATTATCCTGCCTCAGCTTATTTCAGATCATACCACAATATAAGGTCCACTACCACCACAATGTAAGGTCCACTACCACCACAATGTAAGGTCCACTACCACCACAATATAAGGTCCACTACCACCACAATATAAGGTCCACTACCACCACAATATAAGGTCCACTACCACCACAATATAAGGTCCACTACCACCACAATATAAGGTCCACTACCACCACAATGTAAGGTCCACTACCACCACAATATAAGGTCCACTACCACCACAATATAAGGTCCACTACCACCACAATATCACCCATAACATTCGACTAACACTCACATATGCACAAATAGGTGTGTACACACACACACACACACACACACACACACACACACACACACACACACACACACACACGACACTGGAGGAGAGAAGGGTCAGGGGAGACATGATAACGACATACAAGATACTGCGGGTAATAGACAAGGTGGACAGAGACGGGATGTTCCAGAGAGGGGACACAGAAATAAGGGGTCACAATTGGAAGCTGAAGACTCAGACGAGTCACAGGGACGTTAGGAAGTATTTCTTCAGTCATAGAGTCGTCAGGAAGTGGAATAGCCTAGCAAGTGAAGTAGTGGAGGCAGGAACCATACATAGTTTTAAGAAGAGGTATGACAAAGCTCAGGAAGCAAAGAGGGAGAGGACCCAGTAGCGATCAGTGAAGAGGCTCGACCCCTGCAACCACAATTAGGTGAGTACGCACACACACACACACACGCCCTGCAACACACACCCCTGCATCCACAACTAGGTGAGTACACACACACACACATACACACACACACACACACACACACACACACACACACACCCTGCAACACACACCCCTGCATCCACAACTAGGTGAGTACACACACACACACATACACACACACACACACACACACACACACACACACACACACACACACACACACACACACACACACACACACACACACACACACACACACACACACACACACACCTGGAGCCACATGGGGGTCCCGAAACATGGAGAGCCAAGATGTTGGATGTGGCGCTGGAAAACCTCATGCACCAACATGTTAAAGACACTACCAGAGTGAGAGGGGAGGATGAACCAGCAAGATTGGACCTTGTGTTCACCCTGGGAAGTTCAGACATTGAGGACATCGCATATGAGAGTCCCCTAGGAGCTAGCGACCACGTGGTTCTGTGCTTTGAATACATAGTAGAGTTGCAAGTGGAGAGAGTAACAGGAGTTGAATGGGAAAAGCCAGACTATAAAAGAGGGGACTACATAGGGTTGAGGAACTTCCTGCAGGAGGTTCCGTGGGACAGAGAACTGGCAGGAAAGCCGGTAAATGAAATGATGGAATATGTAACAACAAAATGCAAGGAGGCAGTTGAATAGTTTATTCCCAAGGGCAACAGAAACAATGGGAAGAAAAGAACGAGCCCCTGGTTTATCCGACGGTGTAAGGAGGCAAAAACAAAGTGCAATAGAGAATGGAAAAAGTACAGAAGGCAGAGAACACATGAAAATAGGGAGATCAGTCGCAGAGCCAGGAACGAGTATGCACAGGTAAGGAGGGAGGCCCAGCGACAGTATGAAAATAACATAGCATCGAAAGTCAAGACTGACCCGAAACTGTTGTATAGCCACATCAGGAGGAAGACAACAGTCAAAGACCAGGTGATGAGACTGAGGACAGAAGGTGGAGAACTCACAAGAAATTATCAGGAGGCATGTGAGGAGCTAAACAGGAGATTTAAGGAAGTTTTTACAGTAGAGACAGGAAGGGCTCTGGGAAGACAGCACAGAAGGGAACATCAAGAGGGAATATACCAATAAGTGTTGGATGACATACGAACAACCGAGGAGGAGGTGCAGAAGCTGCTAAGTGACCTTGATACCTCAAAGGCGATGGGACCTGACAACATCTCCCCGTGGGTCCTTAGAGAAGGAGCAGAGATGCTGTGTGTGCCCCTAACCACAATCTTCAACACATCCCTTGAAACTGTGCAACTACCTGAGAAATGGAAGACAGCAAATTTAGTCCCCATATTTAAGAAAGGAAACAGAAATGAGGCACTAAACTACAGACCTGTGTCTCTGACATGTATAGTATGCAAAGTCATGGAGAAGATTATCAGGAGGAGAGTGGTGGAACACCTGGAATAGAACAAGATTATAAATGAAAACCAGCAGGGTTCATAGAAGGCAAATCCTGTGTCACAAACCTTCTGGAGTTTTCTGACAAGGTAACAGAAGTAAGACACGAGAGAGAAGGGTGGGTTGATTGCATTTTCCTGGACTGCAGGAAGGCCTTTGACACAGTTCCTCACAAGAGATTTGTGTAGAAGCTGGAGGATCAGGCTCATATAACAGGGAGGGCACTGCAATGGATCAGGGAATACCTGACAGGGAGGCAACAACGATTCATGGTACGTGAAGAGATATCACAGTGGGCGCCTGTTACGAGCGAGGTCCCACAGGGGTCAGTTATAGGACCAGTGCTATTTTTGATATATGCGAACGACATGATGGAAGGAATAGACTCTGAAGTGTCCTTATTCGCAGATGATGTGAAGCTAATGAGAAGAATTAAATCTGATGAGGATGAGGCAGGACTGCAAAGAGACCTGGACAGGCTGGTCACGTGATCCAGAAACTGACTTCTCGAATTCAACCCTGCCAAATGCAAAGTCATGAAGATTGGGGAGGGGCAAAGAAGACCGCAGACAGAGTATAGGCTAGGTGGACAAAGACTACAGACCTCACTCAGGGAGAAAGATCTTGGGGTGACCATAACACCGAGCACGTCACCGAAGGCACACATCAACCAAATAACTGCTGCAGCATACGGGCGCCTGGCAAACCTGAGAATAGTGTTCCGATACCTTAATAAGGAATCGTTCAAGACACTGTACACTGTGTATGTTAAGCCCATACTGGAGTATGCAGCACCGGACTGGAACCCACACCTGGTCAAGCACGTCAAGAAGTTAGAGAAAGTACAAAGGTTTGCAGCAAGGCTAGTTCCAGAGCTCAGGGGAATGTCGTACGAGGAAAGGTTGAGGGAAATCGAACTGACGACGCTGGAGGAGAGAAGGGTCAGGGGAGACATGATAACGACATACAAGATACTGCAGGGAATAGACAAGGTGGACAGAGACAGGATGTTCCAGAGACGGGACACAGAAACAAAGGGTCACAATTGGAAGCTGAAGACTCAGACGGGTCACAGAGACGTTAGGAAGTATTTCTTCAGTCATGGAGTCGTCAGGAAGTGGAATAGCCTTGCAAGTGAAGTAGTGGAGGCAGGAACCATACATAGTTTTAAGAAGAGGTATGACAAAGCTCAGGAAGCAGAGAGAGAGAAAGGACCTAGTAGCGATCAATGGCGGGGCCAGGAGCTGAGTCTCGACCCCTGCAACCACAATTAGGTGAGTACATTTAGGTGAGTACACACACAGCAGGATCCATTCATAGCTTTAAGAAAAAAGAGAGCAGGGAGAAAGTGGACCTAGTACTGACCAGCGAAGAGGTAGGGCCAGGACCTGTGAATCAAACCCTGTAACCACTAATAGGTAAGTACACACTGCCACTGTTACAATACTTATACACAGTTACAGTACCTCTATTCACAGTTACAGTCCTTTATACATAATTACAGTATCTCTGTACACAGTTACAGAACCTCGATGCACAGTTACTCTCCTATATAGACAGTTAAAAACAGACGGCAAATCAAAACTTAGGTAACTGCAAGTGGACGTCAGACTGTCTTGTGAGGCTGATGTCACTCAGAAGATGTCGTCTCTCTTGCTGTTGCTCGGAATACAGCGATTTCTGATTGTTTAACAATGTTAGTAAAAATCAATTTTGTATATATACAATCCAAACTGCTGTCCAGGGCGTAAGATGCGCCACTTCTTGAAGGCCAGAAATGTTTACAAGAGGCGAGTTCAAACATATTTAACCGGATTTTATGTAAAGTAACAGGACACAAGTGCAACTAATGTGTCATTTTTAAACTATTTTACACATAAAATTGGCAGATATGTCCATAAACACTTCAGTTATACATTCCACCTTCGTCGATGTAGTACTCAACAGTACTGAATGTTGGAAGTCAAACAGAAAGTACTTCTGAAATGTTTCCGACCTATTTCAAAAAACCTGGAATGAGTTTAATAACTTGGGGTGTAGAGCACCTTCACGGGGCAATAAACCAGTGCTCAAAATCTGAATCTGATCAGATAAGGCGTTGAAGAAGAAGAAAAAGATTTCGTTCGGACTTTTAACCCTGGAGGGTTAGCCACCCAGGATAAGCCAAGAAAGTCAGTGCGTCATCGAGGACTGTCTGTCTTATTTCCATTGGGGTCCTCAATCTTGTCCCCCAGGATGCGACCCACACTAGTCGGCTAACACCCAGGTACCTATTTTGATGCTAGGTGAACAGGACAACAGGTGTAAGGAAACGTGTCGAAATGTTTCCACCCGCCGGGAATCGAACCCGGGCCCTCCGTGTGTGAAGCGGGAGCTTTAGTCACCAGGCCACCGGGCCACCGGGCCATGTTATGAACGAAATAAAAGCAAAACATCGGAAGAAGGGAAGAAAAATAAACAATCTATGAGACATTTAAAGGTACCATTTAGAGATAACTAAAATAATCTGGAACTTAATAGAAATTTATAAGGGCGTGAACACAGGTTATCTATCCTCCCTCTCGAAAGAGAGAGAGAGAGAGAGAGAGAGAGAGAGAGAGAGAGAGAGTGAGACAGACAGACAGACAGACAGACAGACAGACAGACAGACAGACAGACAGACAGACAGACAAAGTCTGTGTTCATATAATTATAATAATTTATGGTGAACTGGACTGGACAGAGGTGGCTGGCGTAGGTTTGTGTAGAGAATTAAATTAAGACATAAAAAGCGGAATAATGATCATAGTTATCTTTAGTTATCCACTGATTAATGTATCACTGCTACTGACGCTCCATTGGTTATTTAACCACTAAGTGGGTTATCCCCAACACTGGTGCTCCACTGGTAATCAGACTGAGGAAGGGTGATGGGGAATTCACAAGAAACGACCAAGAGGTATGTCAGGAGCTCAACACAAGATTTGAAGAGGTATTTACAGTGGAAACCAGTAGGACTCCAGGAAATCAGAACAGGGGGGGGGGCACACCAGCACGTGCTGGATGAGGTACATATAACCAAGGAGGAGGTGAAGAAGCTGCTATGCGAACTTGACACCTCAAAGGCGGTGGGACCAGACAACATCTCTCCATGGGTCCTTAAAGAGGGAGCAGAGATATTGAGTGAGCCATTAACAAAGATCTTCAACACATCATTTGAAACTGGGCAACTCCCTGAGGTATGGAAAATGGCAAATGTAGTCCCAATTTTTAAAAAGGGAGACAGACATGAGGCACTAAACTACAGACCTGTATCACTAACGTGTATAGTATGCAAGGTCATGGAGAAGATCATCAGGAGGAGAGTGGTGGGACACCTGGAAAGAAACAAGTGTATAATTGACAACCAGCACGGTTTCAGGGAAGGAAAATCCTGTGTCACAAACCTACTAGAGTTTTATGACAAGGTGACAGAAGTAAGACAAGAGAGAGAGGGGTGGATCGACTGCATATTTTTGGACTGCAAGAAGGCCTTCGACACAGTTCCTCACAAGAGGTTACTGCAAAAGCTAGAGGATCAGGCACACATAACAGGAAAGGCACTGCAATGGATCAGAGAATACCTGACAGGGAGGCAACAACGAGTCATGGTACGCGACGAGGTGTCAGAGTGGGTGCCTGTGACAAGCGGGGTTCCACAGGGGTCAGTCCCAGGACCTGTGCTGTTCTTGGTATATGTGAACGACATAACGGAAGGGATAGACTCAGAAGTGTCCTTGTTTGCAGATGATGCGAAGTTAATGAGAAGAATCAAATCGGATGAGGATCAGGCAGGACTACAAAGAGACCTGGACAGGCTACAAGCCTGGTCCAGCAACTGGCTCCTTGAATTTAACCCTGCCAAATGCAAAGTCATGAAGATTGGGGAAGGGCAAAGAAGACCGCAGACACAATATAGTTTAGATGGCCAAAGACTGCAAACCTCACTCAAGGAAAAAGATCTGGGGGTGAGTATAACACCGAGCATATCTCCTGAGGCGCACATCAATCAGATAACTGCTGCAGCATACGGGCGCCTGGCAAACCTACGGATAGCGTTCCGATACCTCAGTAAGGATTCGTTTAAGACTCTGTATACCATTTACGTCAGGCCCATACTGGAGTATGCAGCACCAGTTTGGAATCCACACCTAGTCAAGCACGTCAAGAAATTAGAGAAAGTGCAAAGGTTTGCAACAAGACTAGTCCCAGAGCTACGGGGATTGTCCTACGAAGAAAGGTTGAGGGAAATCGGCCTGACGACACTGGAGGACAGGAGGGTCAGGGGAGACATGATAACGACATATAAAATACTGCGCGGAATAGACAAGGTGGACAAAGACGGGATGTTCCAGAGAGGGGACACAGACACAAGAGGTCACAATTGGAAGTTGAAGACTCAGATGAATCAAAGGGATGTTAGGAAGTATTTCTTCAGTCATAGAGTAGTCAGGCCGTGGAATAGCCTAGAAAGTGACGAAGTGGAGGCGGGAACCATACATAGTTTTAAGGCGAGGTATGATAGAGCTCATGGGGCAGGGAGAGAGAGGACCTAGTAGCAATCAGCGAAGAGGCGGGGCCAGGAGCTGTGACTCGACCCCTGCAACCACAAATAGGTGAGTACAAATAGGTGAGTACTGGGTTATCCTCAGCACTGGTGCTCCAGTGGGTTATCCTCAACACAGGTGCTCAAGTGGTTACTTAACCACTGATTGGGTTATCTCTAACACTGGTGTTCCAGTAGTAACCTACTGGAGCTTCAGTGGTAACTCACTGGTGCTCCAGTGGTAGCCCACTGGTGCTCCAGTGGTAGCCCACTGGTGCTCAAGTGGGTTATCCTCACCACTCGTGCACCAGTGGGTTATCCTCAGCACTGGTGCTCCAGTGGGTTATCCTCACCACTGGTGCTCCAGTGGCTTATCCCCAACAATGGTACTCCAGTGGGCTATCCTCAACACAGGTGCTCCAGTGGTTACTTAACCACTGATTGGGTTATCCCTAACACAGGTGTTCCAGTGGTAACCTACTGGTGCTTCAGTGGTAACTCACTGGTGCTTCAGTGGTAGCCCACTGGTGCTCCAGTGGTAGCCCACTGGTGCTCCAGTGGGTTATCCTCAGCACTGGTGATCCAGTGGGTTATCCTCAGCACTGGTGCTACAGTGGGTTATCCTCAGCACTGGTGCTACAGTGGGTTATCCTTAACACTTGTGCTACAGTGGGTTATCCTCAGCACTGGTGCTACAGTGGGTTATCCTCAGCACTGGTGCTACAGTGGGTTATCCTTAACACTGGTGCTACAGTGGGTTATCCTCAGCACTGGTGCTACAGTGGGTTATCCTCAGCACTGGTGCTCCAGTGGGTTATCCTCAGCACTGGTGCTCCAGTGGGTTATCCTCAGCACTGGTGCTACAGTGGGTTATCCTTAACACTGGTGCTCCAGTGGGTTATCCTCAGCACTGGTGCTACAGTGGGTTATCCTTAACACTGGTGCTACAGTGGGTTATCCTCAGCACTGGTGCTCCAGTGGGTTATCCTCAGCACTGGAGATACAGTGGGTTATCCTCAGCACTGGTGCTCCAGTGGGTTATCCCCAACACTTGTGCTCCACTGGGTTATTCCCAACATTGGTGCTCCAGTGGCTTATCCCCAACAATGGTGCTCCAGTGGGTTATCCTCAACACAGGTGCTCGAGTGATTACTTAACCACTGATTGAGTTATCCCTAACACTGGTGTTCCAGTGGTAACCTACTGGTGCTTCAGTGATAACTCACTGGTGCTCCAGTGGTAGCCCACTGGTGCTCCAGTGGTAGCCCACTGTGCTCCAGTGGTAGCCCACTGGTGCTCTAGTGGTAGCCCATTGGTGTTATAGTGGGTTATCCTCAGCACTAGTGCTCCAATGGGTTATCCTCAGCACTGATGCTCCAGTGGGTTATCCTCAGCACTGGTGCTCCAGTGGCTTATCCCCAACAATGGTACTCCAGTGGGCTATCCTCAACACAGGTGCTCCAGTGGTTACTTAACCACTGATTGGGTTATCCCTAACACTGGTGTTTCAGTGGTAACCTACTGGTGCTTCAGTGGTAACTCACTGGTGCTCCAGTGGTAGCCCACTGGTGCTCCAGTGGTAGCCAACTGGTGCTCCAGTGGTAGCCCACTGGTGCTCCAGTGGGTTATCCTCAGCACTGGTGCTCCAATGTGTTATCCTCAACACTGGTGTTCCAGTGGGTTATCCTCAGCACTGGTGCTCCAGTGGGTTATCCTCAGCACTGGTGCTCCAGTGGGTTATCCTCAGCACTGGTGCTCCAGTGGGTTATCCTCAGCACTGGTGCTCCAGTGGGTTATCCTCAGCACTGGTGTTCCAGTGGGTTATCCTCAGCACTGGTGCTCCAGTGGGATATCCTCAGCACTCGTGCTCCAGTGGGTTATCCTCAGCACTGGTGCTCCAGTAGGTTATCCTCAGCACTGGTGCTCCAGTGGGTTATCCTCAGCACTGGTGCTCCAGTGGGTTATCCTCAGCACTGGTGTTCCAGTGGGTTATCCTCAGCACTGGTGCTCCAGTGGGTTATCCTCAGCACTGGTGCTCCAGTGGGTTATCCTCAGCACTGGTGCTCCAGTAGGTTATCCTCAGCACTGGTGCTCCAGTGGGTTATCCTCAGCAATGGTGCTCCAGTAGGTTATCCTCAGCACTGGTGCTCCAGTGGGTTATCCTCAGCACTGGTGCTCCAGTGGGTTATCCTCAGCACTGGTGCTCCAGTAGGTTATCCTCAGCACTGGTGCTCCAGTGGGTTATCCTCAGCACTGGTGCTCCAGTGGGTTATCCTCAGCACTGGTGCTCCAGTAGGTTATCCTCAGCACTGGTGCTCCAGTAGGTTATCCTCAGCACTGGTGCTCCAGTGGGTTATCCTCAGCACTGGTGCTCCAGTAGGTTATCCTCAGCACTGGTGCTCCAGTAGGTTATCCTCAGCACTGGTGCTCCAGTGGGTTATCCTCAGCACTGGTGCTCCAGTAGGTTATCCTCAGCACTGGTGCTCCAGTGGGTTATCCTCAGCACTGGTGCTCCAGTAGGTTATCCTCAGCACTGGTGCTCCAGTGGGTTATCCTCAGCACTGGTGCTCCAGTAGGTTATCCTCAGCACTGGTGCTCCAGTGGGTTATCCTCAGCACTGGTGCTCCAGTAGGTTATCCCCAGCACTGGTGCTCCAGTGGGTTATCCTCAGCACTGGTGCTCCAGTAGGTTATCCTCAGCACTGGTGCTCCAGTGGGTTATCCTCAGCACTGGTGCTCCAGTGGGTTATCCTCAGCACTGGTGCTCCAGTAGGTTATCCTCAGCACTGGTGCTCCAGTGGGTTATCCTCAGCACTGGTGCTCCAGTAGGTTATCCTCAGCACTGGTGCTCCAGTGGGTTATCCTCAGCACTGGTGCTCCAGTGGGTTATCCTCAGCACTGGTGCTCCAGTAGGTTATCCTCAGCACTGGTGCTCCAGTAGGTTATCCTCAGCACTGGTGCTCCAGTGGGTTATCCTCAGCACTGGTGCTCCAGTGGGTTATCCTCAGCACTGGTGCTCCAGTGGGTTATCCTCAGCACTGGTGCTCCAGTAGGTTATCCTCAGCACTGGTGCTCCAGTAGGTTATCCTCAGCACTGGTGCTCCAGTAGGTTATCCTCAGCACTGGTGCTCCAGTGGGTTATCCTCAGCACTGGTGCTCCAGTGGGTTATCCTCAGCACTGGTGCTCCAGTGGGTTATCCTCAGCACTGGTGCTCCAGTAGGTTATCCTCAGCACTGGTGCTCCAGTAGGTTATCCTCAGCACTGGTGCTACAGTGGGTTATCCTCAGCACTGGTGCTCCAGTAGGTTATCCTCAGCACTGGTGCTCCAGTGGGTTATCCTCAGCACTGGTGCTCCAGTAGGTTATCCTCAGCACTGGTGCTCCAGTGGGTTATCCTCAGCACTGGTGCTCCAGTGGGTTATCCTCAGCACTGGTGCTCCAGTAGGTTATCCTCAGCACTGGTGCTCCAGTAGGTTATCCTCAGCACTGGTGCTCCAGTGGGTTATCCTCAGCACTGGTGCTCCAGTAGGTTATCCTCAGCACTGGTGCTCCAGTGGGTTATCCTCAGCACTGGTGCTCCAGTGGGTTATCCTCAGCACTGGTGCTCCAGTGGGTTATCCTCAGCACTGGTGCTCCAGTAGGTTATCCTCAGCACTGGTGCTCCAGTGGGTTATCCTCAGCACTGGTGCTCCAGTGGGTTATCCTCAGCACTGGTGCTCCAGTGGGTTATCCTCAGCACTGGTGCTCCAGTGGGTTATCCTCAGCACTGGTGCTCCAGTGGGTTATCCTCACCACTGGTGCTCCAGTGGGTTATCCTCAGCACTGGGGCTCCAGTGGGTTATCCTCAGCACTGGTGGTGCTCCAGTAGGTTATCCTCAGCACTGGTGCTCCAGTAGGTTATCCTCAGCACTGGTGCTCCAGTAGGTTATCCTCAGCACTTGTGCTCCAGTAGGTTATCCTCAGCACTGGTGCTCCAGTAGGTTATCCTCAGCACTGGTGCTCCAGTGGTTATCCTCAGCACTGGTGCTCCAGTAGGTTATCCTCAGCACTGGTGCTCCAGTGGGTTATCCTCAGCACTGGTGCTCCATCCTCAGCACTGGTGCTCCAGTAGGTTATCCTCAGCACTGGTGCTCCAGTAGGTTATCCTCAGCACTGGTGCTCCAGTGGGTTATCCTCAGCACTGGTGCTCCAGTAGGTTATCCTCAGCACTGGTGCTCCAGTGGGTTATCCTCAGCACTGGTGCTCCAGTAGGTTATCCTCAGCACTGGTGCTCCAGTAGGTTATCCTCAGCACTGGTGCTGCAGTGGGTTATCCTCAGCACTGGTGCTCCAGTGGGTTATCCTCAGCACTGGTGCTCCAGTAGGTTATCCTCAGCACTGGTGCTCCAGTAGGTTATCCTCAGCACTGGTGCTCCAGTGGGTTACCCTCAGCACTGGTGCTCCAGTAGGTTATCCTCAGCACTGGTGCTCCAGTGGGTTATCCTCAGCACTGGTGCTCCAGTAGGTTATCCTCAGCACTGGTGCTACAGTGGGTTATCCTCAGCACTGGTGCTCCAGTAGGTTATCCTCAGCACTGGTGCTCCAGTAGGTTATCCTCAGCACTGGTGCTCCAGTGGGTTATCCTCAGCACTGGTGCTCCAGTAGGTTATCCTCAGCACTGGTGCTCCAGTGGGTTATCCTCAGCACTGGTGCTCCAGTAGGTTATCCTCAGCACTGGTGCTCCAGTAGGTTATCCTCAGCACTGGTGCTCCAGTAGGTTATCCTCAGCACTGGTGCTCCAGTAGGTTATCCTCAGCACTGGTGCTCCAGTATGTTGTCCTCTGCACTGGTGCTCCAGTGGGTTATCCTCAGCACTGGTGCTCCAGTGGGTTATCCTCAGCACTGGTGCTCCAGTAGGTTATCCTCAGCACTGGTGCTCCAGTAGGTTATCCTCAGCACTGGTGCTCCAGTAGGTTATCCTCAGCACTGGTGCTCCAGTAGGTTATCCTCAGCACTGGTGCTCCAGTGGGTTATCCTCAGCACTGGTGCTCCAGTGGGTTATCCTCAGCACTGGTGCTCCAGTAGATTATCCTCAGCACTGGTGCTCTAGTAGGTTATCCTCAGCACTGGTGCTCCAGTAGGTTATCCTCAGCACTGGTGCTCCAGTAGGTTATCCTCAGCACTGGTGCTCCAGTAGGTTATCCTCAGCACTGGTGCTCCAGTGGGTTATCCTCAGCACTGGTGCTCCAGTGGGTTATCCTCAGCACTGGTGCTCCAGTGGGTTATCCTCAGCACTGGTGCTCCAGTGGGTTATCCTCAGCACTGGTGCTCCAGTGGGTTATCCTCAGCACTGGTGCTCCAGTAGGTTATCCTCAGCACTGGTGCTCCAGTGGGTTATCCTCAGCACTGGTGCTCCAGTGGGTTATCCTCAGCACTGGTGCTCCAGTGGGTTATCCTCAGCACTGGTGCTCCAGTGGGTTGTCCTCAGCACTGGTGCTCCAGTGGGTTGTCCTCAGCACTGGTGCTCCAGTGGGTTGTCCTCAGCACTGGTGCTCCAGTGGATTGTCCTCAGCACTGGTGCTCCAGTGGGATATCCTCAGCACTGGTGCTCCAGTGGGTTATCCTCAGCACTGGTGCTCCAGTGGGTTATCCTCAGCACTGGTGCTCCAGTAGGTTATCCTCAGCACTGGTGCTCCAGTAGGTTATCCTCAGCACTGGTGCTCCAGTAGGTTATCCTCAGCACTGGTGCTCCAGTAGGTTATCCTCAGCACTGGTGCTCCAGTAGGTTATCCTCAGCACTGGTGCTCCAGTGGGTTATCCTCAGCACTGGTGCTCCAGTGGGTTATCCTCAGCACTGGTGCTCCAGTAGGTTATCCTCAGCACTGGTGCTCCAGTAGGTTATCCTCAGCACTGGTGCTCCAGTAGGTTATCCTCAGCACTGGTGCTCCAGTAGGTTATCCTCAGCACTGGTGCTCCAGTGGGTTATCCTCAGCACTGGTGCTCCAGTGGGTTATCCTCAGCACTGGTGCTCCAGTAGGTTATCCTCAGCACTGGTGCTCTAGTAGGTTATCCTCAGCACTGGTGCTCCAGTAGGTTATCCTCAGCACTGGTGCTCCAGTAGGTTATCCTCAGCACTGGTGCTCCAGTAGGTTATCCTCAGCACTGGTGCTCCAGTGGGTTATCCTCAGCACTGGTGCTCCAGTGGGTTATCCTCAGCACTGGTGCTCCAGTGGGTTATCCTCAGCACTGGTGCTCCAGTGGGTTATCCTCAGCACTGGTGCTCCAGTGGGTTATCCTCAGCACTGGTGCTCCAGTAGGTTATCCTCAGCACTGGTGCTCCAGTGGGTTACCCTCAGCACTGGTGCTCCAGTGGGTTATCCTCAGCACTGGTGCTCCAGTGGGTTATCCTCAGCACTGGTGCTCCAGTGGGTTGTCCTCAGCACTGGTGCTCCAGTGGGTTGTCCTCAGCACTGGTGCTCCAGTGGGTTGTCCTCAGCACTGGTGCTCCAGTGGATTGTCCTCAGCACTGGTGCTGCAGTGGGTTATCCTCAGCACTGGTGCTCCAGTGGGTTATCCTCAGCACTGGTGCTCCAGTGGGTTATCCTCAGCACTGGTGCTCCAGTAGGTTATCCTCAGCACTGGTGCTCCAGTAGGTTATCCTCAGCACTGGTGCTCCAGTAGGTTATCCTCAGCACTGGTGCTCCAGTAGGTTATACTCAGCACTGGTGCTCCAGTAGGTTATCCTCAGCACTGGTGCTCCAGTAGGTTATCCTCAGCACTGGTGCTCCAGTGGGTTGTCCTCAGCACTGGTGCTCCAGTGGGTTATCCTCAGCACTGGTGCTCCAGTAGGTTATCCTCAGCACTGGTGCTCCAGTGGGTTATCCTCAGCACTGGTGCTCCAGTGGGTTATCCTCAGCACTGGTGCTCCAGTGGGTTATCCTCAGCACTGGTGCTCCAGTGGGTTATCCTCAGCACTGGTGCTCCAGTAGGTTATCCTCAGCACTGGTGCTCCAGTAGGTTATCCTCAGCACTGGTGCTCCAGTGGGTTATCCTCAGCACTGGTGCTCCAGTGGGTTATCCTCAGCACTGGTGCTCCAGTGGGTTATCCTCAGCACTGGTGCTCCAGTAGGTTATCCTCAGCACTGGTGCTCCAGTGGGTTATCCTCAGCACTGGTGCTACAGTGGGTTATCCTCAGCACTGGTGCTCCAGTAGGTTATCCTCAGCACTGGTGCTCCAGTGGGTTATCCTCAGCACTGGTGCTCCAGTGGGTTATCCTCAGCACTGGTGCTCCAGTGGGTTATCCTCAGCACTGGTGCTCCAGTGGGTTATCCTCAGCACTGGTGCTCCAGTAGGTTATCCTCAGCACTGGTGCTCCAGTAGGTTATCCTCAGCACTGGTGCTCCAGTATCCTCAGCACTGGTGCTCCAGTGTTATCCTCAGCACTGGTGCTCCAGTGGGTTATCCTCAGCACTGGTGCTCCAGTGGGTTATCCTCAGCACTGGTGCTCCAGTAGGTTATCCTCAGCACTGGTGCTCCAGTGGGTTATCCTCAGCACTGGTGCTCCAGTAGGTTATCCTCAGCACTGGTGCTCCAGTAGGTTATCCTCAGCACTGGTGCTCCAGTGGGTTATCCTCAGCACTGGTGCTCCAGTGGGTTATCCTCAGCACTGGTGCTCCAGTGGGTTATCCTCAGCACTGGTGCTCCAGTGGGTTATCCTCAGCACTGGTGCTCCAGTGGGTTATCCTCAGCACTGGTGCTCCAGTGGGTTATCCTCAGCACTGGTGCTCCAGTGGGTTATCCTCAGCACTGGTGCTCCAGTGGGTTATCCTCAGCACTGGTGCTCCAGTGGGTTATCCTCAGCACTGGTGCTCCAGTAGGTTATCCTCAGCACTGGTGCTCCAGTGGGTTATCCTCAGCACTGGTGCTCCAGTGGGTTATCCTCAGCACTGGTGCTCCAGTGGGTTATCCTCAGCACTGGTGCTCCAGTGGGTTATCCTCAGCACTGGTGCTCCAGTGGGTTATCCTCAGCACTGGTGCTCCAGTAGGTTATCCTCAGCACTGGTGCTCCAGTGGGTTATCCTCAGCACTGGTGCTACAGTGGGTTATCCTCAGCACTGGTGCTCCAGTAGGTTATCCTCAGCACTGGTGCTCCAGTGGGTTATCCTCAGCACTGGTGCTCCAGTAGGTTATCCTCAGCACTGGTGCTCCAGTGGGTTATCCTCAGCACTGGTGCTCCAGTGGGTTATCCTCAGCACTGGTGCTCCAGTCGGTTATCCTCAGCGCTGGTGCTCCAGTCGGTTATCCTCAGCACTGGTGCTCCAGTGGGTTATCCTCAGCACTGGTGCTGCAGTAGGTTATCCTCAGCACTGGTGCTCCAGTGGGTTATCCTCAGCCCTGGTGCTCCAGTAGGTTATCCTCAGCACTGGTGCTCCAGTGGGTTATCCTCAGCACTGGTGCTGCAGTGGGTTATCCTCAGCACTGGTGCTCCAGTGGGTTATCCTCAGCACTGGTGCTCCAGTGGGTTATCCTCAACACTGGTGCTCCAGTGGGTTATCCTCAGCACTGGTGCTCCAGTGGGTTATCCTCAGCACTGGTGCTCCAGTGGGTTATCCTCAGCACTGGTGCTCCAGTGGGTTATCCTCAGCACTGGTGCTCCAGTGGGTTATCCTCAGCACTGGTGCTCCAGTGGGTTATCCTCAGCACTGGTGCTCCAGTGGGTTATCCTCAGCACTGGTGCTCCAGTAGGTTATCCTCAGCACTGGTGCTCCAGTAGGTTATCCTCAGCACTGGTGCTCCAGTGGGTTATCCTCAGCACTGGTGCTCCAGTAGGTTATCCTCAGCACTGGTGCTCCAGTAGGTTATCCTCAGCACAGTGGGTTATCCTCAACACTGGTGCTCCAGTGGGTTATCCTCAGCACTGGTGCTCCAGTGGGTTATCCTCAGCACTGGTGCTCCAGTAGGTTATCCTCAGCACTGGTGCTCCAGTAGGTTATCCTCAGCACTGGTGCTCCAGTGGGTTATCCTCAGCACTGGTGCTCCAGTAGGTTATCCTCAGCACTGGTGCTCCAGTGGGTTATCCTCAGCACTGGTGCTCCAGTAGGTTATCCTCAGCACTGGTGCTCCAGTGGGTTATCCTCAGCACTGGTGCTCCAGTGGGTTATCCTCAGCACTGGTGCTCCAGTGGGTTATCCTCAGCACTGGTGCTCCAGTGGGTTATCCTCAGCACTGGTGCTCCAGTCGGTTATCCTCAGCACTGGTGCTCCAGTTGGTTATCCTCAGCACTGGTGCTCCAGTGGGTTATCCTCAGCACTGGTGCTCCAGTGGGTTATCCTCAGCACAGTAGGTTATCCTCAGCACTGGTGCTACAGTGGGTTATCCTCAGCACTGGTGCTCCAGTAGGTTATCCTCAGCACTGGTGCTCCAGTAGGTTATCCTCAGCACTGGTGCTCCAGTAGGTTATCCTCAGCACTGGTGCTCCAGTGGGTTATCCTCAGCACTGGTGCTCCAGTGGGTTATCCTCAGCACTGGTGCTCCAGTAGGTTATCCTCAGCACTGGTGCTCTAGTAGTAGGTTATCCTCAGCACTGGTGCTCCAGTAGGTTATCCTCAGCACTGGTGCTCCAGTAGGTTATCCTCAGCACTGGTGCTCCAGTAGGTTATCCTCAGCACTGGTGCTCCAGTGGGTTATCCTCAGCACTGGTGCTCCAGTGGGTTATCCTCAGCACTGGTGCTCAGCAGTGGGTTATCCTCAGCACTGGTGCTCCAGTGGGTTATCCTCAGCACTGGTGCTCCAGTGGGTTATCCTCAGCACTGGTGCTCCAGTAGGTTATCCTCAGCACTGGTGCTCCAGTGGGTTATCCTCAGCACTGGTGCTCCAGTGGGTTATCCTCAGCACTGGTGCTCCAGTAGGTTATCCTCAGCACTGGTGCTCCAGTGGGTTATCCTCAGCACTGGTGCTCCAGTAGGTTATCCTCAGCACTGGTGCTCCAGTAGGTTATCCTCAGCACTGGTGCTCCAGTGGGTTATCCTCAGCACTGGTGCTCCAGTGGGTTATCCTCAGCACTGGTGCTCCAGTGGGTTATCCTCAGCACTGGTGCTCCAGTGGGTTATCCTCAGCACTGGTGCTCCAGTAGGTTATCCTCAGCACTGGTGCTCCAGTGGGTTATCCTCAGCACTGGTGCTCCAGTGGGTTATCCTCAGCACTGGTGCTCCAGTGGTTGTCCTCAGCACTGGTGCTCCAGTAGGTTATCCTCAGCACTGGTGCTCCAGTAGGTTATCCTCAGCACTGGTGCTCCAGTGGGTTATCCTCAGCACTGGTGCTCCAGTGGGTTATCCTCAGCACTGGTGCTCCAGTACTGGTTATCCTCAGCACTGGTGCTCCAGTGGGTTATCCTCAGCACTGGTGCTCCAGTGGGTTATCCTCAGCACTGGTGCTCCAGTGGGTTATCCTCAGCACTGGTGCTCCAGTGGGTTATCCTCAGCACTGGTGCTCCAGTAGGTTATCCTCAGCACTGGTGCTCCAGTAGGTTATCCTCAGCACTGGTGCTCCAGTGGGTTATCCTCAGCACTGGTGCTCCAGTGGGTTATCCTCAGCACTGGTGCTCCAGTGGGTTATCCTCAGCACTGGTGCTCCAGTAGGTTATCCTCAGCACTGGTGCTCCAGTGGGTTATCCTCAGCACTGGTGCTCCAGTGGGTTATCCTCAGCACTGGTGCTCCAGTGGGTTATCCTCAGCACTGGTGCTGCAGTGGGTTATCCTCAGCACTGGTGCTCCAGTGGGTTATCCTCAACACTGGTGCTCCAGTGGGTTATCCTCAGCACTGGTGCTCCAGTGGGTTATCCTCAGCACTGGTGCTCCAGTAGGTTATCCTCAGCACTGGTGCTCCAGTAGGTTATCCTCAGCACTGGTGCTCCAGTGGGTTATCCTCAGCACTGGTGCTCCAGTGGGTTATCCTCAGCACTGGTGCTCCAGTGGGTTATCCTCAGCACTGGTGCTCCAGTGGGTTATCCTCAGCACTGGTGCTCCAGTGGGTTATCCTCAGCACTGGTGCTCCAGTGGGTTATCCTACTGGTGCTCCAGTGGGTTATCCTCAGCACTGGTGCTCCAGTGGGTTATCCTCAGCACTGGTGCTCCAGTGGGTTATCCTCAGCACTGGTGCTCCAGTGGGTTATCCTCAGCACTGGTGCTCCAGTGGGTTATCCTCAACACTGGTGCTCCAGTGGGTTATCCTCAGCACTGGTGCTCCAGTGGGTTATCCTCAGCATTGGTGCTCCAGTAGGTTATCCTCAGCACTGGTGCTCCAGTAGGTTATCCTCAGCACTGGTGCTCCAGTGGGTTATCCTCAGCACTGGTGCTCCAGTAGGTTATCCTCAGCACTGGTGCTCCAGTGGGTTATCCTCAGCACTGGTGCTCCAGTGGGTTATCCTCAGCACTGGTGCTCCAGTGGGTTATCCTCAGCACTGGTGCTCCAGTGGGTTATCCTCAGCACTGGTGCTCCAGTAGGTTATCCTCAGCACTGGTGCTCCAGTGGGTTATCCTCAGCACTGGTGCTCCAGTGGGTTATCCTCAGCACTGGTGCTCCAGTGGGTTATCCTCAGCACTGGTGCGCCAGTGCGATCTCCTCAGCACTGGTGCTCCAGTGGGTTATCCTCAGCACTGGTGCTCCAGTGGGTTATCCTCAGCACTGGTGCTCCAGTGGGTTATCCTCAGCACTGGTGCTCCAGTAGGTTATCCTCAGCACTGGTGCTCCAGTGGGTTATCCTCAGCACTGGTGCTCCAGTGGGTTATCCTCAGCACTGGTGCTCCAGTGGGTTATCCTCAGCACTGGTGCTCCAGTAGGTTATCCTCAGCACTGGTGCTCCAGTGGGTTATCCTCAGCACTGGTGCTCCAGTGGGTTATCCTCAGCACTGGTGCTCCAGTAGGTTATCCTCAGCACTGGTGCTCCAGTGGGTTATCCTCAGCACTGGTGCTCCAGTGGGTTATCCTCAGCACTGGTGCTCCAGTGGGTTATCCTCAGCACTGGTGCTCCAGTGGGTTATCCTCAGCACTGGTGCTCCAGTAGGTTATCCTCAGCACTGGTGCTCCAGTGGGTTATCCTCAGCACTGGTGCTCCAGTGGGTTATCCTCAGCACTGGTGCTCCAGTGGGTTATCCTCAGCACTGGTGCTCCAGTAGGTTATCCTCAGCACTGGTGCTCCAGTGGGTTATCCTCAGCACTGGTGCTCCAGTGGGTTATCCTCAGCACTGGTGCTCCAGTAGGTTATCCTCAGCACTGGTGCTCCAGTGGGTTATCCTCAGCACTGGTGCTCCAGTGGGTTATCCTCAGCACTGGTGCTCCAGTAGGTTATCCTCAGCACTGGTGCTCCAGTAGGTTATCCTCAGCACTGGTGCTCCAGTGGGTTATCCTCAGCACTGGTGCTCCAGTAGGTTATCCTCAGCACTGGTGCTCCAGTGGGTTATCCTCAGCACTGGTGCTCAGCACTGGTGCTCCAGTAGGTTATCCTCAGCACTGGTGCTCCAGTAGGTTATCCTCAGCACTGGTGCTCCAGTAGGTTATCCTCACTGGTGCACTGGTGCTCCAGTGGGTTATCCTCAGCACTGGTGCTCCAGTGGGTTATCCTCAGCACTGGTGATCCAGTAGGTTATCCTCAGCACTGGTGCTCCAGTGGGTTATCCTCAGCACTGGTGCTCCAGTAGGTTATCCTCAGCACTGGTGCTCCAGTGGGTTATCCTCAGCACTGGTGCTCCAGTAGGTTATCCTCAGCACTGGTGCTCCAGTGGGTTATCCTCAGCACTGGTGCTCCAGTAGGTTATCCTCAGCACTGGTGCTCCAGTAGGTTATCCTCAGCACTGGTGCTCCAGTAGGTTATCCTCAGCACTGGTGCTCCAGTAGGTTATCCTCAGCACTGGTGCTCCAGTAGGTTATCCTCAGCACTGGTGCTCCAGTAGGTTATCCTCAGCACTGGTGCTCCAGTAGGTTATCCTCAGCACTGGTGCTCCAGTAGGTTATCCTCAGCACTGGTGCTCCAGTGGGTTATCCTCAGCACTGGTGCTCCAGTAGGTTATCCTCAGCACTGGTGCTCCAGTAGGTTATCCTCAGCACTGGTGCTCCAGTAGGTTATCCTCAGCACTGGTGCTCCAGTAGGTTATCCTCAGCACTGGTGCTCCAGTAGGTTATCCTCAGCACTGGTGCTCCAGTGGGTTATCCTCAGCACTGGTGCTCCAGTAGGTTATCCTCAGCACTGGTGCTCCAGTAGGTTATCCTCAGCACTGGTGCTCCAGTAGGTTATCCTCAGCACTGGTGCTCCAGTAGGTTATCCTCAGCACTGGTGCTCCAGTAGGTTATCCTCAGCACTGGTGCTCCAGTGGGTTATCCTCAGCACTGGTGCTCCAGTGGGTTATCCTCAGCACTGGTGCTCCAGTAGGTTATCCTCAGCACTGGTGCTCCAGTACGTTATCCTCAGCACTGGTGCTCCAGTAGGTTATCCTCAGCACTGGTGCTCCAGTAGGTTATCCTCAGCACTGGTGCTCCAGTGGGTTCTCCTCAGCACTGGTGCTCCACTGGTGTCCAGTAGGTTATCCTCAGCACTGGTGCTCCAGTTGGTTATCCTCAGCACTGGTGCTCCAGTGGGTTGTCCTCAGCACTGGTGCTCCAGTGGGTTGTCCTCAGCACTGGTGCTCCAGTGGGTTGTCCTCAGCACTGGTGCTCCAGTAGGTTATCCTCAGCACTGGTGCTCCAGTAGGTTATCCTCAGCACTGGTGCTCCAGTGGGTTGTCCTCAGCACTGGTGCTCCAGTGGGTTGTCCTCAGCACTGGTGCTCCAGTAGGTTATCCTCAGCACTGGTGCTCCAGTGGGTTGTCCTCAGCACTGGTGCTCCAGTAGGTTATCCTCAGCACTGGTGCTCCAGTGGGTTATCCTCAGCACTGGTGCTCCAGTAGGTTATCCTCAGCACTGGTGCTCCAGTGGGTTGTCCTCAGCACTTGTGCTCCAGTAGGTTATCCTCAGCACTGGTGCTCCAGTGGGTTATCCTCAGCACTGGTGCTCCAGTGGGTTGTCCTCAGCACTGGTGCTCCAGTAGGTTATCCTCAGCACTGGTGCTCCAGTGGGTTATCCTCAGCACTGGTGCTCCAGTGGGTTGTCCTCAGCACTGGTGCTCCAGTAGGTTATCCTCAGCACTGGTGCTCCAGTGGGTTGTCCTCAGCACTGGTGCTCCAGTGGGTTATCCTCAGCACTGGTGCTCCAGTGGGTTGTCCTCAGCACTAGACTAGAAAATCAAGATTTATGACGTCATAGAAAGTACTGAACACAGAGAACATCAGAAAAACTGAAAATTAACATAAAATCAAGAAATTAATACCGTAGACTAGGAAGATGAATAGCAATGATAATTACGCTAATAATAATAATAATAATAATAATAATAATAATAATAATAATAATAATAATAATAATAATAATAATAATAATAATAATAATGATGAGGGTTAGAAAGATTAGAAGAAATGATGGGTGGACTGTGTATTCTCAGTGTAAGAACACTATTTGTGCCACACAGGATACTATTTTGCCAAGTTAATAACGAGGTTGTTGTAACAGGGAACAATATTACTAGTATTATGACTAATATTACGCACCCAGGTAAGAAAGGCCGGTTGTCCTGGGTTGTAAAGGGACTTGGAGCGAAATAAATACAGCACTAGTCTTTTAATTATATTTTTCCTTCACCAAGTATAATTATAGGTATTTACACTTATGTACATTATGTACAAGTTTGGAAAATAAGTGTATCATGGTGATCAAGAGGCAAGACAACAGCTAGTGATAGAGACCACCGCTTTCAACCAGCAGCTGTATGACTCTGACAAGAGCTGAGTGCTCCACATCACTTTAGCAGTTGTCTGACCCACATTATGACTGGCTAAACCAAGGTACTGATTTAACGATGGGGCCCCCTTAATCATTAAACCCTTAGCACCTGGTTTGCTGGTTGGTAGGCAGCCTATACGGGAGTGCGTATATATGCTGAATAAATGTAACGTACTCTTTGCATGCCACACCCCCACCCAAAAGGGCTCTAATGGCCAGGGCTAGGCTCGCACCTCCATGGGTAGAGTGCCGCCATGGCACGTTACAATAATGAGACCGCCTTTCCTCTCAACCCTCCAACTCATTAGATAGAGCTCAACTTTTCTCGAGACATAAAGCCAAACTCAAAACTTAGAGTGAGACAGCAGACTGTAGGGCTAAAGTAGGTTCAAGATACCTGCGGACGGTAGCAGAATATCCCTTCACTAAATAAAACCCCACTACATTAAATTCAAATTTTATATATACATACAAAAAAAAGGGGGGGGGGGGAATTGTTATTCTACCCATATAGTCCCTAACGCATCCTAACCTAAACATTAAAATTTTATATTCTTGGAAGAGTATCAGCCAGGTTATTATCTTTGCCAGCAATATGGACAATATGTAAGTCATAGGGTTGCAGCCTGAGACTCCATCAGATGAGTCTTGTGTTGTGGCTTTTCATGGAGTTAAGGTACACCAGTGGGTTGTGGTAATTGTAGACTGTGACCATGTAAGAGGACTGACTCACATAGACCTCGAAATGCTCTAATGCCAGCATCAGAGTGAGGACTTCTTTTCGATGGTGAGGTAGTAAGCCAAAGGTTGCAACTCATCTTCCCCAGTCTGTAGAAGTATTGCCCCCACCCCTGACTCACAAGCATCACCCTGTAATATAAAGGGTTTTGAGAAATCAGGAGATAGAAGAATGGGTGCAGTACAGAGGATATGCTTTGCCTTAGCAAAAGCTTCTTAACATTCTGGGGTCCAATAGAAACGGAATTTATGTCTGGTAAGTGAGGTTAGAGCGGCTAATACATCTGCAGAATCTTCTAAAAAAAAAACCTGCAATACCTAGGAAATGTTGGAGAGATTTCATAAAATGAGGTACTGGATAATTTTTAATGGCAAGAATTTTAGCAAATTTAGGGGCAACTTTGCCACTACCTACTTCATGGCCCCAAAAAATAACAGTAGACTGGCCAAAGGATGACTTAGATAAATTAACAATTAAGTGGAAACTCTGAAAGCCTCAAAGAGAGCATTAAGCCTAAACATATGTTGGTCCCAAGTGTCTGACACAACAACAATATTATCTAAGTAGGCGGCTGTACCTTCAAGTCCTTTAATAGCCTGATGGATCAGTTTCTGGAATGATGCCGGCGAGTTTTTCATTCTGAAGGGGGTTACTGTATATTGATAATGACCTTCTGGAATTACGAAGGCAGAGATTTCCTTCACCTTATTTGTTAAAGATCGAGTTTAGACACAAAAGTAGCCTTACTCACGAAGTCGATTACATCATCCAGACGTGACAAAGGGTAAGCACCTGAAATAGTGACCTTATTCACCTTATAGTAGTCTGTACTCATTCGTAAACCTCCATCAGCATTTTTAACAAGGATGCACGGTGAAGCCCATGGACTAGATGACTCCTCCACTAACCCATTCTCTAAGAGAAATTATACCTCCTGCTGAAGTAACCTCTGTTTTTCAGGATTAGCTCTGTAGGGGAAGAGTTTAATAGGTTTAGAGTTTCCAACATGTACGTCATGATATCCTAGTGTACATTTTTTGGAACATTCGAAAAGATATCAGGGTAAGTAGATGAATGGTTCAGAGAACCGACATGTTGATAAATTAGACACATGTGCAACTCTTGGGTATCTTTATTGAGGAAACGTTTCGCCACACAGTGGCTTCATCAGTCCATACGTAGGAGAAAGTTGAAGAACAGGAGAAGAATGAGGTAATCAGTCCCTCAACCTTGAGTCGATGTGTTCAGTCCATCAATCTTGAATAGAATACGGCATATCAGCGGAGAAGCAGCTTATAAACCGTATGGCAGGAGAGGTGCAGCAGTCATAGGTCGTGTCACATTTGTTCAATGTGGAAGTAGGTCGTGCCCAAGAATTAGGCAAGCGAAGAATCTTAATACTTAGGAATTCTTCGCATGCCTAATTCTTGGGCACGACCTACTTCCACAACCTGTCGGTATTTTATACCATTTTAATGTTCAATGATTATAGGTATTTACACTTATGTACATTATGTACAAGTTTGGGAAATAAGTGTATCATGGTGATCAAGAGGCAAGACAACAGCCAGAGACAGAGACCATCACTTTCAACCAGCAGCTGTATGACTCTGACAAGAGCTGACTGTGAGTGCTCCACATCACCTTAGAAATTGTCTGACCCACATTATGATTGGCTGCGCTAAGGTACTGATTTAATGATGGGACCCCCCTTCATCATTAAACCCTTAGCACCTGGTTTGCTGGTTGGGAGGCAGCCTACATGGGAGTGTGAGCAAAGATGGTGCTCTTTGCATGTCACAACTAATAAACAGAAAGCAGAGTCACAGTGACTAAAATATACTTGATGGGAGGAAATAATTAGGACAGACGACCTTGGTCTACACTATTCCCAAAATATATAAGATATGCCTTGAGTAACAGAGCCCTACGTGATGATATTTGCAGATGGTGTGACGAATGAGACAACAAATTGCTGTCAGAGTTCAATCCTGACATAGATAACTAGTGTTAATGGAAAAATTAGTAATTAATTAATTTACATTAATTATGTTAATGTAAAAAATAATAATTTTGTACCAAAAGAACCTTAGTAAACTTACCTAATCTTATTATAACAAGCATAATTTAATTTAGCCTAATCCAAGTAAATATATTTTAAATAAGTTACAATAATTTAATAATAATCAAACGCAATGAAATACATTTTTTCGTTATGTATATATATATATATATATATATATATATATATATATATATATATATATATATATATATATATATATATATATATATATATATATATATATATATATATATATATATATATATATATATATATATATATATATATATATATTAAGAGATGGTGTATGTCTGGACTGGAATGAGAACTTTCCCTTAGTGTTTGCACACAACTTGACCTGCAGACAAAGGAGCGAGGCTGACGCTGCTCTACTGCAACAAAACAATACAGAAACCAGAAACAAGCAAGCATAAAATATATTCTGCTTAAAAGGGAAAACAAAGAGGTAAATGTATGATACTTTCAATGATGAGAGTCTTTAAAAAATGGCCTAATGAAAGCTGAGTCATTTTGATAATAAATAACGAGGTTATAGACTCACTCTTCTCCCCTCCCTTATAACTCAGTACTGGATCGTACAGCTCACAATCGATAAATCCCGGGTTCATTCCCTGGGCACGGTGAGACTTAATAATAATAATATCTATATTTCTACATGTACATGTACAAGGTATACAGACCTAGCTGACATTAATGAAATATTATTACTATAAATAAATAAACAGATAAGTAGATGAGTGTCAGTCAGCTGAAGGTTCACCACTCAAGAGCTTCGTTGAAAGTTAACCACACTGCTGCTTCAGTCAGGTTACCCTGGGATACTAACCCACTGGTGTTATTAACCCCATGGATGTCTTCCTGTCTTGAGGAATTAGACACTTATTCAACATTTATGAATCTTTATTGAGGAAAAGTTGCACAAGTGTCTCATTCTTCTTCACCTGTGTTGTTGTGTCTCACCTGATGTGAATGATTCCTAATAATCTTGACTCTGGTCGGATAATTCCAGAATTGAACCCCTGAAGGAGAGACGGACGGAGATATTTATGTGCATCATTCTATCACCCATACAACTTTAGCGATTTTATAATAATAATAACAATAATAATAATAATAATAATAATAATAATAATAATAAAAATAATAATAATAATAATAATAATAATAATAATAATAATTATTATTATTATTATTATTATTATTATTATTATTATTATTATTATTATTATTATTATTATTGGTAGTAGTAGTAGTAGTAGTATTATGTACCCAGGTCATGGACTTGGCCGCGAGGGCATTAACCCCCGGAATACCCTCCAGGAATACTCCAGGTATACTCTAGGTATACTCCAGGTTTACCCTACTGTATCTAAGTTCTTTTCGAATCCTCTATGATCGAATTCTATAGTTTATTAGACACCAAAATAATGAATAAATGGTTTAGAAAACCAACGAGATGATAAATAAGACACTTGTGCAACACTTGAGTATCCTGATTCTGGAAACTGTCCGCCAGTCAGTGACTTCTTCAGTCCAGTGGTGAGGAAGGTGGAAGAGGAGGAGGTGTGAGGTGATGAGTCCCTCACCCTGGAGTCGCTGTGTTCACTTGATGAATCTTGATGAAATAAATGAGAGTTATTCGCATAATTACGAATTTCTGTTTATTTCGAAATATAAAGACGGTTTCTGTTTATTTATTTATTTATTTATTTATTTCCAAGTAAATGTAAAGTCAGTTTATTGATTTCAAGTAAATGTTAGAGGTTCAACTTGCACTCCCACTCACTCACTCCCACTCACTCACTCCCACTCACTCCCACTCACTCCCACTCACTCCCACTCACTCCCACTCACTCCCACTCACTCCCACTCCCACTCACTCACTCCCACTCACTCCCACTCACTCCCACTCACTCCCACTCACTCCCACTCACTCCCACTCACTCCCACTCACTCCCACTCACTCCCACTCACTCACAGCTACTAGTCACCTCACATGATGCAATGATCTTGTTATGTCATGGAAAGCTCTGAAAGCTTTAGCTTATAAAACTTAAGCTTATAAAACTTTCCATGACATAACGAGATTGTACTCACCTATTTGTGGTTGCAGGGGTCGAGTCTTAGCTCCTGGCCCCGCCTCTTCACCGGTTGCTACTGGGTCCTCTCTCTCCTCGCTCCATGAGCTTTATCAAACCTCGTCTTAAAACTGTGTATGGTTCCTGCCTCCACTACGTCATTTTCTAGGCTATTCCACTGCCTTACAACTCTATGACTGAAGAAATACTTCCTAATATCTCTCTGACTCATTTGTGTCTTCAACTTCCAATTGTGGCCTCTTGTTTCTGTGTCCCCTCCCTGGAACATCCTGTCTTTGTCCACCTTGTCTATTCCACGCAGTATTTTATATGTCGTTATCATGTCTCCCCTGACCCTCCTGTCCTCCAGTGTCGTCAGGCCGATTTCCCTTAATCTTTCTTCATAGGACATTCCCCTTAGCTCTGGAACTAACCTTGTCGCAAACCTTTGTACTTTCTCTAGTTTCTTGACGTGCTTTATCAAGTGCGGGTTCCAAACAGGTGCTGCATACTCCAGTATGGGCCTGACATACACGGTGTACAGTGTCTTGAACGATTCCTTACTAAGGTATCGGAATGCTGTTCTCAGGTTTGCCAGGCGCCCATATGCTGCAGCAGTTATCTGGTTGATGTGTGCTTCCGGAGACATGCTCGGTGTTATACTCACCCCAAGATCTTTCTCCTTGAGTGAGGTTTGCAGTCTTTGGCCACCTAGCCTATACTCGGTCTGTGGTCTTCTGTGCCCTTCCCCTATCTTCATGACTTTGCATTTGGCAGGATTAAATTCGAGAAGCCATTTGCTGGACCAGGTGTCCAGTCTGTCCAGGTCTCTTTGAAGTCCTGCCTGGTCCTCATCAGATTTAATTCTCCTCATTAACTTCACATCATCTGCAAACAGGGACACTTCTGAGTCTAACCCTTCCATCATGTCGTTCACATATACCAAAAATAGCACTGGTCCTAGGACCGACCCCTGTGGGACCCCGCTCGTCACAGGTGCCCACTGTGATACATCATTACGTACCATGACTCGTTGTTGTCTCCCTGTCAGGTATTCTCTGATCCATTGCAGTGCCCTTCCTGTTATATGCGCCTGATGCTCTAGCTTCTGCACTAATCTCTTGTGAGGAACTGTGTCAAAGGCCTTCTTGCAGTCCAAGAAGATGCAATCAACCCACCCCTCTCTCTCGTGTCTTACTTCTGTTATTTTATCATAAAACTCCAGAAGGTTTGTGACACAGGATTTGCCTTCCATGAATCCGTGCTGGTTGGCATTTATACTCTTGTTCCGTTCCAGGTGCTCCACCACTCTCCTCCTGATAATCTTCTCCATAATTTTGCATACTATACACGTCAATGACACAGGTCTATAGTTTAGTGCCTCTTTTCTGTCTCCTTTTTTAAAAATGGGAACTACATTTGCCGTCTTCCATACCTCAGGTAGTTGCCCAGTTTCCAGGGACGTGTTGAAGATTGTGGTAAGTGGCACGCACAACATATCTGCTCCCTCTCTAAGGACCCACGGGGAGATGTTGTCCGGTCCCATTGCCTTTGAGGTATCGATGTCCCTTAGCAGTTTCTTCACCTCCTCCTCATCTGTATGTATGTCGTCCAACACTTGTTGGTGTATTCCTTGCTGGTGTCCCCATCTGGTCTGTCCCCCCAGAGTCCTTCCTGTCTCTACTGTAAATACTTCCTTAAATCTCCTGTTGAGCTCCTCACATACCTCTTGATCGTTTCTTGTGAGTTCTCCACCTTCTTTCCTCAGCCTTATCACCTGGTCCTTGACTGTTGTCTTCCTCCTAATGTGGCTATACAGCAGTTTCGGGTCAGATTTGACTTTCGATGCTATGTCGTTTTCATACTGTCGCTGGGCCTCCCTCCTTATCTGTGCATACTCGTTTCTGGCTCTTCTACTAATCTCCTTGTTTTCCTGGGTCCTATGCCTCCTGTACCTTTTCCATTCTCTGTTGCACTTAGTTTTTGCCTCCCTACACCTTCGGGTAAACCAAGGACTCGTTTTGGTCTTCCTATTATTTCTGTTTCCCTTGGGAACAAAACTTTCCTCTGCCTCCTTGCACTTTGTTGCCACATATTCCATCATCTCGTTTACTGATTTTCCTATCATTTCTCTGTCCCACTGAACCTCCTGCAGGAAGTTTCTCATACCTGTGTAGTCCCCCCTTTTATAGTTTGGCCTGACCCCTTCAGTTCCTGTTACCTTCTCCACTTGTAACTCTACTATATAATCAAAACTCAGCACCACATGATCGCTAGCTCCAAGGGGCCTCTCGTAAGTGATGTCCTCAATGTCTGAACTGCTCAGGGTGAACACAAGATCCAGTCTTGCTGGCTCATCCTCCCCTCTCTCTCTGGTTGTGTCCCTGACATGTTGATGCATGAGGTTTTCAAGTACCACATCCATCATCTTGGCTCTCCATGTTTCGGGACCCCCATGTGGCTCCAGGTTTTCCCAGTCGATCTCCCTGTGGTTGAAATCGCCCATTACCAGTAACTTTGCTCTGCTCGAGTGAGCTCTTCTTGCCACCTCAGCCAGTGTGTCCACCATCACCCTGTTGTTTTCTTCGTACTCCTCTCTTGGCCTCCTGCAGTTCTGTGGTGGGTTATACATCACTCCAATGACTACTTTATGTTCTCCGAACTGAATTGTACCTACAATGTAGTCTCTTTCTCCAATCATGTCCATGCCTTCCATTTCCTCAAATCCCCATCGGTGTTTTATGAGCAGTGCAACCCCTCCTCCCCCTCTACTCCTTCTATCTTTCCTCAGGATCTGATATCCCATTGGGAAGATTGTGTCTGTTATTGTCTCAGCGAGTTTTGTTTCTGTGACTGCTATGATGTCTGGGGATTTTTCACTGATTCTTTCGTTCCACTCCTCATGTTTATTTGTTATTCCATCCGCGTTTGTGTACCAAACTTTCAGTTTCTTTTCTATCATTGTGGTCATGCAAGAATATTGGGGTTGGGGGAGCGAGAGCCTTGGTGGGGGCCTATATGGGGCTGTGGTGTAGGTGGGGTTTGTGATGATGGGGGTGGGGTCAGAATGCCCATAAGGGACAGCTGTTGGGGTGAGGTTTGTGATATGGGGGTTGGTGGCAGAGGGAACAGTGAGTGGGTTGTAGTATAGGTTGCTCAGTTGCGTTGGGAATGTCGTGGTTGGAGTCTTTTGGTGGGAGATTCTGTGGGGTGTGTTTGCCCTTCCTCCTGTGTCTGGGTCCTGCTCATCTTCGTCATTGCCTCTCGTTCCTCCTTGCGTCTCTGTACCCTCTCTTTCAGTGTAGTCCTTTCGTCTTGTGTTCTGTCGCGGTCGAGGTATACTCTCTGGTACCCCTGTTTGTCCCTCAGTCTTGCTTTCTCTTGCAGAATCCTGGTTCGAACTGATTCTTCCTTGAAAATTACTTTGACAGGCCGTATCCTTCCACTCGCAAACCACCCAATTCTCTGAAAATTTGTCACCTGGGTCATATCGCCCTCACCTATTGTTTTCATGATGCCTTCAATCATTTTTTTCTCCTCCTGTTTTATTTCTTCAAAGTTGTCCCCCTTGGCTTCTTGGAGCCCGTACATAAAAACTGACCTCGCCCTTTCCTCCTCCCACTGAGTCTCCATCTGCTTCCTCTGAGGCATTTTATTTCCTTCCATTGACATGTTCTTGCCTTCAGTCCCTGTCATATCTGGAACTTCTATTCTCAGTGAACTGTCTTTCATGACCAGCTGTCCCTTGCTACTGCAGTTGGCTGTTAGAATCTCTGCATATAGCATACCTTCATTGTCTTCGGACCTGTCATTTGATCTTAGTGTACTCCTCGTCTTTTCCCTGGCCCCACGTGGGTCTGATAAGGCCTTCGCGTACGGCATGTCTCCGTTGTGTGAGTGTGAGTGGTTGAGTGTGAGTGGGAGTGTGAGTGGGAGTGAGTGTGAGTGTGAATGTGAGTGTGAGTGTGAGTGGGAGTGAGTGTGAGTGTGATGTAGTCCAGCTGGGCTTGTGAGGTCTCTGGGGAGACCTAATTTGACCAATTATATGGTCACACCTTGCCTTGGCAGGCGTCTGTAGCCACGCCCACGTCTGAGGTCTTTTGTTCTTGACGCCTCAGACCTAGGCGTCAGGTCGTACACGTGGTACATACACCATTGGGGAGGGGGGTACTTTGACTACGATATAAGCCCAGGAAAGAGCGGGGCAAGGAGGTTGTTGGTGACAGGTCCGTCGAGCGAGAGCTCTGGACAGCCGCGTGTGTAGTAGACCACGCATTGGGAATCTCGGGTCAGCTGGTCGGTGAATTAAGAGTGAGTACTAGTCCGTGTTACTGATAACATCTACCCTTCCCCCTGGTAATAAGTCTCATAGGTCAATTGTTATATTGTGTAAATTTCCATCAGGAGATGTTGTATTCTAGCCCTTTTATGTTATTAAGTAAACTATAGCCATAGTTCCCATTTTTATTTGTACCTTCATATGCTATTCCCTAGCTTGTTAAGCACTGGGATATACAGGGGACGTGCTCACTCGCTGGGATACCTCCGGTAGAGTGGGTAGAGGTCTCACATGGTGGCAGCGGTTTAGCGTTTATCATTAAACGCGGCTCACGTGCTTTACGACTGGTCGGTTTTTGCTATCAAAACCAAATATTAATTTCTTTGTGTCGCCTATCATTTGTTTTACCGTTCACTGTGACCGTAACCTTAAGAATAAACCAGGACAATCCTACTCTTATGGTTGTCAGGTGGGTGATGACCAAATATAATTTGCGTAGCAAGACGTTAAATAGTGCAATCAGACGATCCAGTAGGATACAGGTGAAGTTCCTCGTGAACAGAATGGCAGAGGCTAACGTCAATGTTAGTGATCTCGCACCAGGCTCAAGTGAAGGGTCTAGCAACATGGTTCCACAGCAAGATTCAGTGATTAATGTTAGTGACGGTATAAATAATCAAGAAAATGAGATTTCAGTGATAAATAATACTTCAGGGGTACATATGTCAGGGACAAACCATCCCCAGGTCCAAGGCTCAGGAACGAATATAGGTTCCACGGTGACCCCCAGTAGTACCACGAATACTATGGCCCCAGTGGTATCTAATACATCTACCACTGCTGTTAGCCCGGGAGTATCAACTTTACCAACCCGGGATGCTACTAACCCCATACCTCCGTATTTTAATAACCCAGTTAATGCTGACTATAGTATGTATCCTTATCTTAACTCTGTGCTTCATAGTGTTATTGCTCAAGTTATGAGTAACCCTCAATCCCCTATTGTTGTACCTGCTCCCCAAGTCCCTGGGGTAGCTGCCTATAGGGTTCCCACTTCTGCGCCTGGTTCTACAGTTACTAGTATACCTAACCCCTCAGTAACCATAGCTTCCCCTGCTGTGTCAGGTGTTCACCTGCCCAATGCTGTTCCTGTAAATACTAACCAAACACCCACACTTGTAACTACAGCTGGGGAACCATTCAGTATTTCCCCGAATGGGTCCTTATCTAATATACCGGGACTCCCGACCCAACCCCAACTTCTGAGCCTCCAGCCTTCCCAGGTCAATCCTTCCCTAACCAAGCCACTCAACGTCCCAACGAACCCTATGCTTCAGCAAAAGATTTTATCTGGGGCATCAGCTCCAGATAGTAGTGTTGGAACCTCTATGTGTGGGACAGTAATTGTTGATAGGCCATATTTAGAAAATTTGCCGAAATTTCATGTAGAAGATTTGCCGAGGAATCCCATCGAAAGAAATATCAAAGTAGAAGCTTGGATTAAAAATATTGAGGCCATTTTGCTTAATATATCTGATGAAAAAATGAAAGTTTCACTGGGATTCAGGGCAATTGTAGATAACACAGCATCCATATTTAGTCTCCCACAATTTATTAACGTAAAGGACTGGAGTAATTTCAAGGATGCTATAAGATATAGGTTCCAGACGGCAGTATCAGTTGAAAATATCCATCGATACCTGGAACAATTGCAACTGAAGGAAGGACACACTCTAAGGGACTTCAGTTGTCTGGTATGGTCCAGGGTGGAAGATGTGAACGGAACTTTAAAATATAATGCAGAACAGCTGGAGCTTTATAAAAAGCAGGTATTTTGTGAAGGGTTGCCAGTCTGGATGAGAACTAGAGTTGCTATGGTACTAGCGATTAAAACCTTCGAAGAACTAGTTCAATATGCCATGTCTCTCGAGTCCGAATATGGTAGAGACAGAAAGGGAGATAGAATTGTTGCCTCAGAGAGAGTAACACCTGAGTCACCATATGTGGCGACAACCAATAATGAGAAGAAGTATATACCCCCGCACCGCAGGACAGGCGGTGGTGGGCGTAATAAACAGAATGCTCGGAGAACTAATCAATGCTGGGAGTGTGGCGGGATTGGCCATATTAGGGCCAACTGCCCTAATTTTCGTTCCTAACGAAAGAAGAAGGTACAAGGTTAAGAAAGATAGGTCTGATAACCTTGTTACCAAAGATGAAAGACCTATGATTAAAATAAGAGTAAATGGAAAAAAATTGGTAGCTTTCATTGATACGGGAAGTCAGGTGTCAATAATTAAGCGAGATGTATGTAATAACTGGAGGGGTTGTAAAATAAGCAAAGCTAAGAGAGATATTACTGCTGTAAATGGTAATGATATTAATGTCGAGGGACAAACGGACCTGTACTTTGAACTGGGTGAAAGTTATAAAGTTCACGCTTGTTTAGTAGTGTCTGGAGTAAGGTTTCCAGGGGACTTACTCTTAGGTATGGATTTTCTCAGAAGGTTTGACTTCCTCTTGTCGTATGGCAAAGGAAGGGGAACCAGTCGGCTGATACTGGATGAGGTTTCCTTTCCAATAAAATTCATAGAACATCCCTCAATAGTAGCTTCTATGAGTAGGAGTAATAAATTATTCAAAACCCCATCTAAATCACTTTTTGAAGCGCAGTTACCTAATGTGAACTCTGCAGACGCAGATTATGCAGTTCATGTATTATATAACCAGGTATGTCCACCTAATACATTCAAATTTATTAAAGGCTCAGTGGGAAGGAAGGTCGAGCCAGGAAGTATCTTACAATTAGCGGGGAAGCTAGAATCCTTCCTGGTGCCTCATCATCTAGCCCAGGTTTCTGAGAAAAGACATATCTTAATACCAGTGATAAATCTGACAAGTAAAGCGTTAAGATTCAAGAATGGTAGAAGGTTAACATCAGCTGAGATTATCCCCAAAGACTTAATTTTTGAACCTGACTCCGTTAGGCTACCTGGCCGAGGTCAACAATGTGGAGCACTTAATACCAGACTCCCAGAAAGGGTAGTGACGCCTGCCGCTCCCACCCAGAACGAAAGTAAAAGGGAAAAGACATTTAATGATGTAAATCTAAATCATTTAAAATGTTCTGAGAAGGAAATAATAAAGAATGCTTTAAGGAACTTTCCAAAGTTGTTTTCAATGGATGAAGGAGATATAGGCTTGCTGCCCCAGATTGAGCATACTATACCTACAGGTGACAGTTTACCTGTCCAAACCCGTCAATGGAGACTCCCAGAAGAGGCTAAGAGAGTAATAAGGGAGGAATGTAATACCATGCTCCAGAACGATGTAATTGAACCGAGTTCATCACCGTGGCTCTCACCTGTAGTGTTGGTAAAGAAACCAGATAACTCTTATCGGTTCTGTGTGGATTATAGGAAAGTGAATGAATTAACAATAGCTGATAGTTATCCCTTGCCCCTAATCCAGGAAATTCTTGATTCATTTGGAACAGCTAAGTATTTTTCGACTTTGGACGCTAAGTCAGCTTATTGGGCCATCCCCGTTTCAGAAGAAGATAGAGAGAAGACAGCATTCTCAGATGGGGTCAGATTATACCAATTTAAACGAATGCCCTACGGGTTAAAAACCGCGCCCTCTAGCTTCCAAAGAGCTATAAACTTCATCCTCAGCCCTGTGTTGGGTAGACACTCACTGGCATATCTTGATGATGTGGTAGTCTACTCCCGGTCATTTCCAGAACATGTAGACAACCTTGTGGAGACACTAAAACTACTGGATAAAGCAGGATTTAAGTTGAATGCAAAGAAATGTATAATAGCAGCCACTAGCTTTAAATTTCTAGGCTTTCAGGTAAGCCCTGAAGGGATTCGCCCTGACCCTGATAAGTGTAAGGCAATATCTGAAATGCCAAGACCTAGAACAGCAAGGGAAGTCAGGAGGTTCCTAGGTGCAGCAGGATACTTTAGAAGACATATTAAGGGTTTTGCAGAGCTAGCAGCACCACTGACAGATCTAACTAAGAAGAAAGCTAAGTTTGTATGGAAAGAAGAACATGAGTTGGCTCACGAAAAATTAAAGGCTGAGCTTACAAGTGAGCCGGTATTAGTGGTTCCTGATTTTTCCAGAGAGTTTGAGATACATACAGACGCTTCAGCAGTTGCAATAGGAGGTTGCCTAATGCAAAGAGACAAGGAAAATAACCCACACCCAGTAGCGTATTTTAGCAGAAAGATTAAAGGACCGGAAGTCAGGTATGCCATCACTGATAAAGAAGCCTTGGCAGTGGTAGAAAGTGTGAGATACTTTGAACCGTATGTATTTCAGCGCCATTTTAAAATAATAACAGATCACAGGGCATTGGTGCACATATTTAAAAAGAAAACTCGCTGTCCTAGGATGTCTAGATGGGGTTACGAACTGTCAGCACACTCGTACCAGATTCTTTATAAGCCCGGAGCCTCACACCATGTACCAGACGTATTGAGTAGGAATGTAGCAGCAATAAATGTAAATGTTAATATTGAGAATGTGAACAATGAAAAATTAAGAGAGTACCAACTGGAAGAGAACAGGTGGAAGGAGATAATTGAGTATTTGGAGGGAGAGAAGCTCCCGTGCCACAAGCCAAGCCGCCCTATTGATGAATTCGAGATGAAAGACGGTGTGCTACATAGGATTACGGAGCTGAACGATCGTTCAGTACAGCAGGTAGTAATACCCAATGTCCTCAGGAAGGCCGCTCTGAAGCTTGCACACTCATCCAAGATGGCTGGCCATCCAGGTGTTTTTAGGACTTATAAGAGGGCCAAAGAAATGTTCTACTTTCCTGGTCTCCTGAATTATGTAACCGAATATGTAAAATGTTGTGGTAATTGCCAAAGGAGGAAAGGTAACCCTCAGGTTAATGTGGAATTGCAAGCTTTTCCCGAGATTAAGGAGCCGTTGGACCGGGTTGGTGCAGATCTTATTGACTTACATAATAGTTATTCAGGCAATAGGTATGTTCTTGTGCTGGTGGACCATCTGTCACGGTATACAACACTTGTACCCATCCCTAAGAAAGACCCACAGACTGTTGCAGAGGCGCTCCTTGATAGATTCGTAGCAATATTTGGACCTCCTAGAGAATTAGTAACAGATCAAGGTTCAGAGTTTAAAAGCAAGGTATTTGCAGAGGTTTGTAACACCTTAGAAATAATGACAGCATTCACGACAGCTTATCATCCACAGGCGAATGGTATGGTGGAGAGAACGAACCAAGTAGTCAAAAATACACTGGCCATTCTCTCAGAGAAAGAACCATTACAATGGGATAAATATATACCATATGTTCAATTTGCTTTAAACACCGCTATTCACAAATCAATAGGGACACAACCATTATTCCTATTTACAGGGCATGACTGTCATTTTGCAGCAGGCTTGGTGAACCAAGCAGTTGTCAGATACGGTGAGGACTATCCTTCAGAAGTCCTAACAAAAATGAGAACTGCTTGGCGAACTGCCGCCCAGGCATCTGGTAGAGCGCAGGAAAAATATGCTCACTACTATGACAGGCAAGTGAAGCCTCTTAAACTTAAGGAAGGTAACCTAGTAATGGTATATAAAGATGAAGTAACCCCTCAACAGAGTAGGTCCCTCGGTCCAAGGTGGAAAGGTCCTTACCGCATCTTAGAGAAAATGGGACCAGTAAATGTGAAGGTTAAAGGGTTGTTTGAGGACCAGAGTGAGAGGATTGTTCATTGTAATAAACTAAAGCCATTCTGGTCTGAGGAGGAAATAGTAATGCCTAATGTTAATGTGGTGGATGAAAGGACTGTAAATGACGAGGTATATGAGGAAGATAGGTTACATCAGCTGGTAGAGGAAAATGTTGGTATGAATACAAGGTCAAGAATGTATAGACGAAATTTGTAAGGGAATTATTGCTGGAGGGAGGGAGTGTTGTGAGTAAATGGGACCCTGAGGGAAGGAGCTGACCACTCGCCTCGCCCTCAGGTCGGCTCAATACTCTAGAGACCTGCCCACCAACAATAAGCCCCAGTCACCTGTAGAACAATACTGCCGTCTACTATTATTCACAGGAGATGTGGAGATGTTGCCAGGATCTGCCAAGGAGACTCCAGGAATCTATTTGGCCTGGAGTGATGGAGACGCAGAAGTGCCAAGAAGTCAGTTTGGGTCCAGCAAAAGGGCTATTATTAGACCTGGGAGACTTGAGGAAAAGCGGTAGCCAGCTCTCGTGCCACCACCATGCAAGAGGTGGAAGTTGACGGGTGAGGCTGGACGGATGAAGGGTGGCCTTGGTGCCTGAGGAGTATTGTCGTGGTGAAGATAAGCTGCTTGCTGAGTCGTGAAGTTCCCAGATGCTGTGCTTTCAACGAGAGGGACCCGCATGAGCGTTCCTAAACGCCAATGAAGTCCACACAATGAGACATGGCCCAATTTAGGAAGTGCTAGGGTCGGCCAGAAGCTCTGGCTAACCCCTCTTCTAGTAGAAGCAGTAGACAGATCTGGAGGTGAGATGACAAGAATACTGCAATGGCCCTATGTCCTCCTCCGTCGACCCCTTCATATTTCTGCCCAAGGATTTGTAGAGAGCTTCTCCCTGGGTCAATAGCATGGCCCCAAGTCAAGCCAACCGTGTCATTCACTACTAGCCAGTGAAGCTTGGGAAATGATGATTAGAGTGGTATTAGTATGGTATCTCTACTGCTAGGGGATGCCCTATGTTATGTCAGCTGTTGGGACAAAAATGTGTTGTATATTATGTGAGCTAGCTCCTTGCCGGGAGGGATCACAGTAGAGATAGGATGTATTTTCTTTTCAGGTGGAGAACTGTAAACACCAATCGGCTCGCCGTCAGAAGAGGATTCCTTTATGTGAGGGATGGGAGGTTTTCTTTTAGTTCCTAGAAATGGGATAATGATTGGTCCTGGTTGCGATTCCTGCCTTGTCATGAATGGTCACGGTAGGGTGCAAGGAAAATGCGACATTGTGGTCGTGTAATGGTTCAGTTGCAAGTACTTGAAGGAATAATACCCGCTGGAGCTGTTTTCTACGCCAGGAAAACCTTACGAGGTTTGGCTCAATGGTTAATTAGCGAGGGTGACTACAGGAGCTAGTTTATTTCTAGTAGAGTACAGGAAGGCACTGGAGCCCGATATTTAGTTTTAAGGAGACATGACGGATAAGGAGGTTTCGCACCAGAGTCATTGTTATTCGTTTCTTGTGCTAGAATTTATTAAACCTACTGATCTTGTGATGCAGTTCAGATGGGCTTGTGAGGTCTCTAGGGAGACCTTATTATATGGTCACACCTGCCTTAGCAAATGTCGGGTAGTCACGCCCACGTCTGAGGTCTTTTGTTCTTAACGGCGTCAGACCTCGGCGTCAGGTCGTAACACGTGGTACATACACCATTGGGGAGGGGGTACTTTGACTACGATATAAGCCCAGGGAACAGCGGGGCAAAGAGGTTGTTGGTGACAGGTCCGTCGAGCGAGAGCTCTGGACAGCCGCGTGTGTAGTGGACCACGCATTGGGAATCTCGGGTCAGCTGGTCGGTGAATTAAGAGTGAGTACTAGTCCGTGTTACTGATAACATCTACCCTTCCCCCTGGTAATAAGTCTCATAGGTCAATTGTTATATTGTGTAAATTTCCATCAGGATATGTTGTATTCTAGCCCTTTTATGTTATTAAGTAAACTATAGCCATAGTTCCCATTTTTATTTGTACCTTCATATGCTATTCCCTATTTTGTTAAGCACTGGGATATACAGGAGACGTGCTCACTCGCTGGGATACCTCCGGTAGAGTGGGTAGAGGTCTCACA
>NW_027198206.1:5000-40000 GCF_038502225.1 Cherax quadricarinatus
TGGCCTCACACCACAGACACCTCCACCAGTGGCCTCACCACAGAGACCTCCACCAGTGGCCTCACACCACAGAGACCGCCACCAGTGGCCTCACACCACAGAGACCCTCCACCAGTGGGCCTCACCACAGACACCTCCACCAGTGGCCTCACCACAGAGACCTCCACCAGTGGCCTCACACCACAGAGGACCTCCACCAGTGGCCTCACACCACAGAGACCTCCACCAGTGGCCTCACACCACAGAGACCTCCACCAGTGGCCTCACACCACAGAGACCTCCACCAGTGGCCTCACCACAGACACCTCCACCAGTGGCCTCACCACAGAGACCTCCACCAGTGGCCTCACACCACAGAGACCTCCACCAGTGGCCTCACACCACAGAGACCTCCACCAGTGGCCTCACCACAGAGACCTCCACCAGTGGCCTCACACCACAGAGACCTCCACCAGTGGCCTCACACCACAGAGACCTCCACCAGTGGCCCTCACCACAGGACACCTCCACCAGTGGCCTCACCACAGAGACCCTCCACCAGTGGCCTCACACCACAGAGACCTCCACCAGTGGCCTCACCACAGAGACCTCCACCAGTGGCCACACCACAGAGACCTCCACCAGTGGCCTCACACCACAGAGACCTCCACCAGTGGCGTCTACAGACACCTCCACCAGTGGCCTCACCACAGAGACCTCCACCAGTGGCCTCCACCACAGAGACCTCCACCAGTGGCCTCACACCACAGAGACCTCCACCAGTGGCCTCACCACAGAGACCTCCACCAGTGGCCTCACACCACAGAGACCTCCACCAGTGGCCTCACACCACAGAGACCTCCACCAGTGGCCTCACCACAGACACCTCCACCAGTGGCCTCACCACAGAGACCTCCACCAGTGGCCTCACACCACAGAGACCTCCACCAGTGGCCTCACACCACAGAGACCTCCACCAGTGGCCTCACCACAGAGACCTCCACCAGTGGCCTCACACCACAGAGACCTCCACCAGTGGCCTCACACCACAGAGACCTCCACCAGTGGCCTCACCACAGACACCTCCACCAGTGGCCTCACCACAGAGACCTCCACCAGTGGCCTCACACCACAGAGACCTCCACCAGTGGCCTCACACCACAGAGACCTCCACCAGTGGCCTCACCAGAGACCTCCCACCAGTGGCCTCACACCACAGAGACCTCCACCAGTGGCCTCACACCACAGAGACCTCCACCAGTGGCCTCACCACAGACACCTCCACCAGTGGCCTCACCACAGAGACCTCCACCAGTGGCCTCACACCACAGAGACCTCCACCAGTGGCCTCACCACAGAGACCTCCACCAGTGGCCTCACACCACAGAGACCTCCACCAGTGGCCTCACACCACAGAGACCTCCACCAGTGGCCTCACACCACAGAGACCTCCACCAGTGGCCTCACACCACAGAGACCTCCACCAGTGGCCTCACACCACAGAGACGTCCACCAGTTGCCTCACACCACAGACACCTCCACCAGTGGCCTCACACCACAGAGACCTCCACCAGTGGCCTCACACCACAGAGGTATACAAACTGTAATTTACATGTAATAAAATATCGTTAAGCACAAGAGAAGGCCACTAACGTGTTTTATTTCTGGAAGAAATACACAGTAGGTCAACCCTCCGTCACGGCCGCCATCCCACGACTCCTCCCGTAGCTACTACTCTCCCTCAGGTTATGAAGGCTTGTGAAGTGGTCGGTCTTCCCTAGCTTGCGGCTAGTGAAGGTCGTTCCCACAGGAAAAAGGCTAGTTGTTCTCTCAAGGACCCGACAACGTCGTGCCACACACACACACGGGGAGTCATGGAGGACCACTAATGGCTGGGACACTACTCCAACAAGCAAGAAAACTTTGAGACCAATGAACGCACTATACCACACAGTTGGAGTAATCAGGCATCCCCCAAGAGGGAATACCTACAGTAGTTGCTGTAAATTACATTCGACCAGGGTTATTAGAAAGAAAAACAATAACATCGTATCCTTTTCAACAAAGGAATACTGAGACAATTAAACACAGGGGTGTTTTAGTAAAATGGACCCGATTTCAAAGCACTCTCTTTTGAAATCGGGTCCATTATTTTGAAACACCTGAATTTATATCAGTATCACTTCCACACTCGTAAGTTCCACCAGCTCATTGAAAAGCCTGAATAATCCTCGCCATCTTTCATTTGGTTTATAATCACATAAAAGCGTCCACGAGAGCTAAGCAGAAACACATAAACATTTAACATTATAATGTCACAAAGCCGAGGAAAATAATGTTTAATAAGGTATTAATTAAGAGGACTTATAACCTGGAGTCTACTCTGCCTACAGTATACAAGGTATTAAGTGAACATTTACATGACTTTACTTAATACTTACTAATAATTACCTGTGTTCCGTACATCAGTAATGGAAATAAACATATATATATATATATATATATATATATATATATATATATATATATATATATATATATATATATATATATATATATATATATATATATATGCAATAAGATCACAGTAAACAGGTGATTTCAGAATATGCAAAACAACCACTCTGAAAGAATAGAGAAATTCCAAGCGCTTTCGTGACTACTCACATTATCAAGGAACTATGAAAGTAAAGCATCCAAGGAAGCTATATAAGGGGTCTGGCCGGCACCTCACTATCAGATCCCACAACGGTTTAAACACCTGACGCGCGCCGACCCAACTTGGATAGGTCCTTGGCACAAGGGGCGAGTTGTGCCAAGGACCTATCCAAGTTGGGTCGGCGCGCGTCAGGTGTTTAAACCGTTGTGGGATCTGATAGTGAGGTGCCGGCCAGACCCCCTTATATAGCTTCCTTGGATGCTTTACTTTCATAGTTCCTTGATAATGTGAGTAGTCACGAAAGCGCTTGGAATTTCTCTATTCTTTCAGAGTGGTTGTTTTGCATATATATATATATATATATATATATATATATATATATATATATATATATATATATATATATATATATATATATATATATATATATATATATATATATATATATATTACGTCTTCGGAGGCTTCTTACTTTATTGTTAAGTCGTGGTGGGTACACAGGCTTGTGTGTTGTGCCCATGGCCCGGGAGGGCCATCCCACGAGAGCTACTAGGCCTTGTGTCTTCCTGCTAGGCCGCTGTGTGAGTGAGAGCGTGTGCAACCAGCTTCCCACAGACCTGGCAGGCCCAGAGGGCAGCACTTTAGTGGCGCAAAATATGAACTAAGCTGGCAGACAGCATGGGCTGTCTGTGCAGACAGTACAGGCTGTCTACATACGCTCGGCCACCTACCATATCGCGTCGTCCCGACCGACAATACTGGTGGTAAAAAAACTCGGTCTCTCTCTCGTAGGAACAGGGCACAGAACACAAAATAAAAACATATATATACATATGGACATGGAAAAAAAAACTTCCTACAGGGAGGGAAGAAAAAAACATGTGGGGTGTGCTAAACATCGTGGTCATAGGCAGTGAGCGTCGAAGGGCATCACTGCACGCCTTCCTGCGTCTGGACAGATACTGCAACACAGGAGACATCGCTGCGGCTGAGCTGTGACGTAACAGGGTACGGTCTCCTCTGGAACGGTGAAGCAGTCATCGTAGGAGTCGCTGCAGGTTTCACTCAACCTGGGGCACGACATGCTGGTGCCCTCGAGTGAGGCGTCGACAAAACTCGGCAACTGGGCAGGACTTCTGGCAAGCGACTCAGGAGGACACTTCTCGACTGGTACTGTCGCTGGGCTGTCACTGCCAGCGAGCGTGGAGCGAGTTGTGGAGTGAGTCGTGGCAGAGACGACTGGGCGAAACATCTGGGAGTCGTAACATCATACACCAGACTGCAGTGAGAGAGCTAGCAGTCAAAGTGACATCATCTTTGTGCAGGCTGCTCACTGAAGCTTGTGACACGAGGCTGACACAGCGCCTGCCGACAGGGCTAACTGCGGCTTGACGAGTGTCATTCTCTCGGCAGTTGGAGTTATAGCAGAGGTTAGTCTAAGCGTCCCCAGACTTGTTTCTCTACATATAACTGCACTCTGAAGGTCTGGAGGTGAAGTGAAACAAATCTCGATGGGAATCGTAGCAGGTACGATTCTGCAGAACATCACGAGTGATGAGCATAAGAGCTTTCTGTACAAGGGGGCTCGGGCTCAGAGCTGACTGATATCAGCTGTCAAATGCACTGGTCACATCGGGTGACTTAGCACAGTGGTGCTACTCAGGTCTGGCTCAGACCTCACTGGACACACGGAAACTACACACACCCACAGTACATGCAGCACAACATGGCTTAAACTAGCAAATGATGTGACACTAAGCTATATACTAACATGAGAGAACACTGACTGAGAGGAATTAATTAACACACGACATATATCTTCTCTCAATCTTCTCGACAATACTGAAATAATTACTAGAAACACTCAATGTGACATCATGTGATGCCAGGCGTGATCTCACGAGGTGACGTCAGCAACACTGTTACATCAGCAGGCATCTCAAGGTGACGTCAAGCAGACATCGTGACGTCATGAAGTCGGGCAGCATCGTCGGTGACGTCAATGTGATGCTGGCAGCAGACCACAGCATGAGGCCTGGGACATCTGGCTCGGTAACTCACGTGGCTTGTAGATCCACGTGACATCGCCCACACCCACGTGGCTGATCTCGTGACTTGCTGATCCACGTAGCTTGCTGATCCATGTGGCTTGCTGATCTACGTGGCTTAGTGATCTATGTAGCTTTGAGTGGCCTCGGGCACTCGGATACACAGCTCTGGCAATGAATTCACACGAAAAACAGCAGAGAACACAGCAGAGGGAGTGAGTAGTGGTGAGGTGTATGGTAGGCTGGTGAGGTGTGAGTAGGGCGAGCATGGGCAAGGTGAGGAACGGCCACTTCCTCCTCCTCCTCCTCCAAACACGTGGAGAAACTCACACTGGACGCAGAAATCACCACAAAACTCCCCTCTGGCTTGCTGAAACAGCTGTGCTGAGCTGAACAACAACAGCAACATACAAGTGACGCTGAACACGTGACTTGAGAAACAGCGTGGGACGCTGTAGCGTGGGGTCACTGGGACGCCACTTACAATTCTCGAAGAAATTCGGCAAATTTCGGCTGGATCCTGCTTGTACCTGTGTCTGGATGCTCAAACGTGCAGACGCGACATCAGGATAACTCGTTAAGAGACGGATGCTTAGACTACAAACCTCACTCAAGGAAAAAGATCTTGGGGTGAGTATAACACCAGGCACATCTCCTGAAGCGCACATCAACCAAATAACTGCTGCAGCATATGGGCGCCTGGCAAACCTGAGAATAGCGTTCCGATACCTTAATAAGGAATCGTTCAAGACACTGTACACTGTGTACATCAGGCCCATACTGGAGTATGCAGCACCAGTTTGGAACCCACACCTGGTCAAGCACGTCAAGAAATTAGAAAAAGTGCAAAGGGTTGCAACAAGACTAGTCCCGGAGCTAAGGGGCGTGTCCTACGAGGAAAGGTTAAGGGAAATCAACGTGACTACACTGGTGGACAGGAGGGACAGGGGAAGACATGATAATGACGTATAAAATACTAAGAGAAATTGACAAGGTGGACAGAGACAGGATGTTTCCGAGATGTGACACAGTAACAAGAGGTCACAACTGGCAGTTGAAGACTCAGGTGAGTCACAGGGATGTTAGGAAGTATTTCTTCAGTCATAGAGTTGTCAGGAAGTGGAAGTCTGGAAAGTGAGTTAGTGGAGGCAGGAACCATACATAGCTTTAAGCAGAGGTATGAAAAAGTTCATGCAGCAGGGAGAGAAAGGACCTAGTAGCGACCAGGGAAGAGGCGGGGCCAGGAGCTATGAATCGACCCCTGCAACCAGAATTAGGTGAGTACAACTAGGTGACACACACACACACACACACACACACACACACACACACACACACACACACACACACACACACATGCACACACATGAAAGAATCAGTGAAAAATCCCCAGACATCATAGTCACAGAAACAAAACTCGCTGAGACAATAACAGACACAATCTTCCCAACGGGATATCAGATCCTGAGGAAAGATAGAAGGAGTAGAGGGGGAGGAGGGGTTGCACTGCTCATAAAACACCGATGGGGATTTGAGGAAATGGAAGGCATGGACATGATTGGAGAAAGAGACTACATTGTAGGTACAATTCAGTCCGGAGAACATAAAGTAGTCATTGGAGTGATGTATAACCCACCACAGAACTGCAGGAGGCCAAGAGAGGAGTACGAAGAAAACAACAGGGTGATGGTGGACACACTGGCTGAGGTGGCAAGAAGAGCTCACTCGAGCAGAGCAAAGTTACTGGTAATGGGCGATTTCAACCACAGGGAGATCGACTGGGAAAACCTGGAGCCACATGGGGGTCCCGAAACATGGAGAGCCAAGATGATGGATGTGGTACTTGAAAACCTCATGCATCAACATGTCAGGGACACAACCAGAGAGAGAGGGGAGGATGAGCCAGCAAGACTGGATCTTGTGTTCACCCTGAGCAGTTCAGACATTGAGGACATCACTTACGAGAGGCCCCTTGGAGCTAGCGATCACGTGGTTCTGAGTTTTGATTATATAGTAGAGTTACAAGTGGAGAAGGTAACAGGAACTGAAGGGGACAGGCCAAACTATAAAAGGGGGGACTACACAGGTATGAGAAACTTCCTGCAGGAGGTTCAGTGGGACAGAGAAATGGTAGGAAAATCAGTAAACGAGATGATGGAATATGTGGCAACAAAGTGCAAGGAGGCAGAGGAAAGTTTTGTTCCCAAGGGAAACAGAAATAATAGGAAGACCAAAACGAGTCCTTGGTTTACCCGAAGGTGTAGGGAGGCAAAAACTAAGTGCAACAGAGAATGGAAAAGGTACAGGAGGCATAGGACCCAGGAAAACAAGGAGATTAGTAGAAGAGCCAGAAACGAGTATGCACAGATAAGGAGGGAGGCCCAGCGACAGTATGAAAACGACATAGCATCGAAAGTCAAATCTGACCCGAAACTGCTGTATAGCCACATTAGGAGGAAGACAACAGTCAAGGACCAGGTGATAAGGCTGAGGAAAGAAGGTGGAGAACTCACAAGAAACGATCAAGAGGTATGTGAGGAGCTCAACACGAGATTTAAGGAAGTATTTACAGTAGAGACAGGAAGGACTCTGGGGGGACAGACCAGATGGGGACACCAGCAAGGAATACACCAACAAGTGTTGGACGACATACATACAGATGAGGAGGAGGTGAAGAAACTGCTAAGGGACATCGATACCTCAAAGGCAATGGGACCGGACAACATCTCCCCGTGGGTCCTTAGAGAGGGAGCAGATATGTTGTGCGTGCCACTTACCACAATCTTCAACACGTCCCTGGAAACTGGGCAACTACCTGAGGTATGGAAGACGGCAAATGTAGTTCCCATTTTTAAAAAAGGAGACAGAAAAGAGGCACTAAACTATAGACCTGTGTCATTGACGTGTATAGTATGCAAAATTATGGAGAAGATTATCAGGAGGAGAGTGGTGGAGCACCTGGAACGGAACAAGAGTATAAATGCCAACCAGCACGGATTCACGGAAGGCAAATCCTGTGTCACAAACCTTCTGGAGTTTTATGATAAAATAACAGAAGTAAGACACGAGAGAGAGGGGTGGGTTGATTGCATCTTCTTGGACTGCAAGAAGGCCTTTGACACAGTTCCTCACAAGAGATTAGTGCAGAAGCTAGAGCATCAGGCGCATATAACAGGAAGGGCACTGCAATGGATCAGAGAATACCTGACAGGGAGGCAACAACGAGTCATGGTACGTAATGATGTATCACAGTGGGCACCTGTGACGAGCGGGGTCCCACAGGGGTCGGTCCTAGGACCAGTGCTATTTTTGGTATATGTGAACGACATGATGGAAGGGTTAGACTCAGAAGTGTCCCTGTTTGCAGATGATGTGAAGTTAATGAGGAGAATTAAATCTGATGAGGACCAGGCAGGACTTCAAAGAGACCTGGACAGACTGGACACCTGGTCCAGCAAATGGCTTCTCGAATTTAATCCTGCCAAATGCAAAGTCATGAAGATAGGGGAAGGGCACAGAAGACCACAGACAGAGTATAGGCTAGGTGGCCAAAGACTGCAAACCTCACTCAAGGAGAAAGATCTTGGGGTGAGTATAACACCGAGCATGTCTCCGGAAGCACACATCAATCAGATAACTGCTGCAGCATATGGGCGCCTGGCAAACCTGAGAACAGCATTCCGATACCTTAGTAAGGAATCGTTCAAGACACTGTACACCGTGTATGTCAGGCCCATACTGGAGTATGCAGCACCTGTTTGGAACCCGCACTTGATAAAGCACGTCAAGAAACTAGAGAAAGTACAAAGGTTTGCGACAAGGTTAGTTCCAGAGCTAAGGGGAATGTCCTATGAAGAAAGATTAAGGGAAATCGGCCTGACGACACTGGAGGACAGGAGGGTCAGGGGAGACATGATAACGACATATAAAATACTGCGTGGAATAGACAAGGTGGACAAAGACAGGATGTTCCAGGGAGGGGACACAGAAACAAGAGGCCACAATTGGAAGTTGAAGACACAAATGAGTCAGAGAGATATTAGGAAGTATTTCTTCAGTCATAGAGTTGTAAGGCAGTGGAATAGCCTAGAAAATGACGTAGTGGAGGCAGGAACCATACACAGTTTTAAGACGAGGTTTGATAAAGCTCATGGAGCGGGGAGAGAGAGGGCCCAGTAGCAACCGGTGAAGAGGCGGGGCCAGGAGCTAAGACTCGACCCCTGCAACCACAAATAGGTGAGTACAAATAGGTGAGTACACACACACACACACACACACACACACACACACACACACACACACACACACACACACACACACACACACACACACACACACACACACACACACACACACACACACACACACACACACACACACACACACACCCCACACACACACACACACACACACACACACACACACACACACACACACACACGGAAATCCTGTGTCACAAACCTACTGGAGTTCTATGACATGGTGACAGCAGTAAGACAAGAGAGAGAGGGGTGGGTGGATTGCATTTTCTTGGACTGCAAGAAGGCGTTTGACACAGTTCCACACAAGAGATTGGTGCAAAAACTGGAGGACCAAGCAGGGATAACAGGGAAGGCACTACAATGGATCAGGGAATACTTGTCAGGAAGACAGCAGCGAGTCATGGTACGTGGCGAGGTGTCAGAGTGGGCACCTGTGACCAGCGGGGTCCCGCAGGGGTCAGTCCTAGGACCAGTGCTGTTTCTGGTATTTGTGAACGACATGACGGAAGGAATAGACTCTGAGGTGTCCCTGTTTGCAGATGACGTGAAGTTGATGAGAAGAATTCACTCGATCGAAGACCAGGCAGAACTACAAAGGGATCTGGACAGGCTGCAGACCTGGTCCAGCAATTGGCTCCTGGAGTTCAATCCCACCAAGTGCAAAGTCATGAAGATTGGGGAAGGGCAAAGAAGGCCGCAGACGGAGTACAGTCTAGGGGGTCAGAGACTACAAACCTCACTCAAGGAAAAAGATCTTGGGGTGAGTATAACACCAGGCACATCTCCTGAAGCGCACATCAACCAAATAACTGCTGCAGCATATGGGCGCCTAGCAAACCTCAGAACAGCATTCCGACATCTTAATAAGGAATCATTCAGGACCCTGTACACCGTGTACGTTAGGCCCATATTGGAGTATGCGGCACCAGTTTGGAACCCACACCTAGCCAAGCACGTGAAGAAACTAGAGAAAGTGCAAAGGTTTGCAACAAGACTAGTCCCAGAGCTAAGAGGTATGTCCTACGAGGAGAGGTTAAGGGAAATCAACCTGACGACACTGGAGGACAGGAGAGATAGGGGGGACATGATAACGACATACAAAATACTGAGAGGAATTGACAAGGTGGACAAAGACAGGATGTTCCAGAGATTGGACACAGTAACAAGGGGACACAGTTGGAAGCTGAAGACACAGATGAATCACAGGGATGTTAGGAAGTATTTCTTCAGCCACAGAGTAGTCAGTAAGTGGAATAGTTTGGGAAGCGATGTAGTGGAGGCAGGATCCATACATAGCTTTAAGCAGAGGTATGATAAAGCTCACGGCTCAGGGAGAGTGACCTAGTAGCGATCAGTGAAGAGGCGGGGCCAGGAGCTCGGACTCGACCCCCGCAACCTCAACTAGGTGAGTACAACTAGGTGAGTACACACACACACACACACACACACACACACACACACACACACACACACACACACACACACACACACACACACATCTCTTCCTCCTTCTCTTCTTCCTCCTTCTCTTCCTCCTTCCCCTCCTCCTTCTCTTCTTCCTTCTTCTCTTCCTCCTTCCCGTCCTCCTTCTCTTCTTCCTTCTTCTCTTCCTCCTGCTCTTCCCCCTTCTCTTCTTTCTTCTTCTCTTCCTCCTTCTCCTTCTCCTTCTCTTCTTCCTTGTTCTCTTCCTCCTTCTCCTCTTCCTTCTCTTCTTCCTTCTTCTCTTCCTGCTTCCCCTCCTCCTTCTCTTCTTCCTTCTTTTCTTCCTCCTTCCCCTCTTCCTTCTCTTCTTCCTCATCTTTCTCCTCCTCTTCTTTTTCCAATCTTCTGATTCTTCTTTATCCTCGATTTTAACTTTCCAGTTTCTACTCTCTCCTTCTCTCCCTGCCTCCCTGCCTTCCATCCTCCGTCCCTCCCTGCTTTCCATCCTCCTTGCTTCCCTGCCTCCCTGCCTTCCTGGCTAGCTGCCTCCCTACCTTCCTGGCTAGCTGCCTCCCTACCTTCCTGGCTAGCTGCCTCCCTACCTTCCTGGCTAGCTGCCTCCCTGCCTTCCTGGCTAGCTGCCTCCCTACCTTCCTGGCTAGCTGCCTCCCTGCCTTCCTGGCTAGCTGCCTCCCTGCCTTCCTGCCTCCCTGCCTCCCTGCCTTCCTGCGTCCCTGCCTCCCTGCCTCCCTGCCTCCCATCTACCTACCCCTGACACTGTCAATACTATCATCTGATTGCCTTGGTACAAGGCAAACACTGTCCTATACCTTCTTCTGGTACATTTGTTTCCTGTGGTACCTTCCACTTGATAACCTTTGTACCACGTCTTTTTCTTATTCACTCTGCGCTTTTGTTTTCAGTGGTCGCACCAACTAAGGACCTTTGTATCAAGTGGTTCCATCAGTCGACACCTTTGCTTTTTTTTCTGGTTCTATTAGTCGACTGATTTATTTCACTCTCGATCTTCAAGTCGACACCATTGTTCCACTGATTCATTAGTCGACACCATTGTTTCACGAGATCTATTAGTCGACACCATTGTTCCACGAGATCTATTAGTCGACACCATTGTTCCACTGATCCATTAGTCGACACCATTGTTCCACGAGATCTATTAGTCGACACCATTGTTCCACGAGATCGATTAGTCGACACCATTGCTCCACGAGATCTATTAGTCGACACCATTGTTCCACGAGATCTATTAGTCGACACCATTGTTCCACGAGATCTATTAGTCGACACCATTGTTCCACGAGATATATTACTCGACACCATTGTTCCACGAGATCTATTAGTCGACACCATTGTTCATCAGGATCTCACAGGTCGATGTTTTTACTTTCAATTCCCTAAAACAAATACTTCTCTACTGCCATATTTTCACGGTGGTGCAGATCCTGCAGCCATTATGTGACTTAGTAAATCTTGGACTTGCATATACAACAGGGGTATGACAGTGTCTGCCACACACAGGAGGGGTATGACAGTGTCTGCCACACACAGGAGGGGTATGGCAGTGTCTGCCACACACAGGAGGGGTATGGCAGTGTCTGCCACACACAGGAGGGGTATGACAGTGTCTACCACACACAGGAGGGGTATGGCAGTGTCTGCCACACACAGGAGGGGTATGGCAGTGTCTGCCACACACAGGAGGGGTATGACAGTGTCTGCCACACACAGGAGGGGTATGGCAGTGTCTGCCACACACAGGAGGGGTATGGCAGTGTCTGTAACACACAGGAGGGGTATGGCAGTGTCTGCCACACACAGGAGGGGTATGACAGTGTCTGCCACACACAGGAGGGGTATGGCAGTGTCTGCCACACACAGGAGGGGTATGGCAGTGTCTGCCACACACAGGAGGGGTATGACAGTGTCTGCCACACACAGGAGGGGTATGGCAGTGTCTGCCACACTCAGGAGGGGTATGACAGTGTCTGCCACACACAGGAGGGGTATGGCAGTGTTTGCCACACACAGGATGGGTATGACAGTGTCTGCCACACACAGGAGGGGTATGACAGTGTCTGCCACACACAGGAGGGGTATGGCAGTGTCTGCCACACACAGGAGGGGTATGACAGTGTCTGCCACACACAGGAGGGGTATGGCAGTGTCTGCCACACACACGAGGGGTATGACAGTGTCTGCCACACACAGGAGAGGTATGGCAGTGTCTGCCACACACAGGAGGGGTATGACAGTGTCTGCCACACACAGGAGGGGTATGGCAGTGTCTGCCACACACAGGAGGGGTATGGCAATGTCTGCCACACACAGGAGGGGTAAGGCAGTGTCTGCCACACACAGGAGGGGTATGACAGTGTCTGCCACACACAGGAAGGGTAAGGCAGTGTCTGCCACACACAGGAGGGGTATGACAGTGTCTGCCACACACAGGAGGGGTATGGCAGTGTCTGCCACACACACGAGGGGTATGACAGTGTCTGCCACATACAGGAGGGGTAAGGCAGTGTCTGCCACACACAGGAGGGGTATGGCAGTGTCTGCCACACACAGGATGGGTAAGGCAGTGTCTGCCACACACAGGAGGGGTAAGGCAGTGTCTGCCACACACAGGAGGGGTAAGGCAGTGTCTGCCACACACAGGAGGGGTAAGGCAGTGTCTGCCACACACAGGAGGGGTAAGGCAGTGTCTGCCACACACAGGATGGGTAAGGCAGCGTCTGCCACACACAGGAGGGGTATCACTGCGTCTGCCACACACAGGAGGGGTATGGCAGTGTCTTCCACACACAGGATGGGTAAGGCAGTGTCTGCCACACACAGGAGGGGTATGGCAGCGTCTGCCACACACAGGAGGGGTAAGGCAGTGTCTGCCACACGCAGGAGGGGTAAGGCAGTGTCTGCCACACACAGGAGGGGTATGGCAGTGTCTGACACACACAGGAGGGGTAAGGCAGTGTCTGCCACACACAGGAGAGGTAAGGCAGTGTCTGCCACACACAGGATGGGTAAGGCAGTGTCTGCCACACACAGGAGGGGTAAGGCAGTGTCTGCCACACACAGGAGGGGTAAGGCAGTGTCTACCACACACAGGAGGGGTAAGGCAGTGTCTACCACACACAGGAGGGGTAAGGCAGTGTCTACCACACACAGGACGGGTAAGGCAGTGTCTAGCACACACAGGAGGGGTAAGGCAGTGTCTACCACACACAGGAGGGGTAAGGCAGTGTCTGCCACACACAGGAGGGGTAAGGCAGTGTCTACCACACACAGGAGGGGTAAGGCAGTGTCTACCACACACAGGAGGGGTAAGGCAGTGTCTACCACACACAGGAGGGGTAAGGCAGTGTCTGCCACAATCAGGAGGTGTAAGGCAGTGTCTACCACACACAGGAGGGGTATCACTGCGTCTACCACACACAGGAGGGGTACCGCTGCGTCTACCACACACAGGAGGGGTATCGCTACGCCTACCACACACAGGAGGGGTACCGCTGCGTCTACCACACACAGGAGGGGTATCGCTACGTCTACCACACACAGGAGGTGTATCGCTGCGCCTACCACACACAGGAGGGGTACCGCTGCGTCAACCACACACAGGGGGTATCACTGCGTCTACCACACACAGGAGAGGTATCACTGCGTCTACCACACACAGGAGGGGTATCACTGCGTCTACCACAGACAGGAGGGGTATCACTGCGTCTACCACACACAGGAGGGGTATCACTGCGTCTACCACACACAGGAGGGGTATCACTGCGTCTACTACACACAGGAGGGGTATCACTGCGTCTACCACACAGGAGGGGTATCACTGCGTCTACCACACACAGGAGGGGTATCACTGCGTCTACCACACACAGGAGGGGTATCGCTACGTCTACCACACACAGGAGGTGCATCGCTGCGCCTACCACACACAGGAGGGGTACCGCTGCGTCAACCACACACAGGGGGTATCACTGCGTCTACCACACACAGGAGAGGTATCACTGCGTCTACCACACACAGGAGGGGTATCACTGCGTCTACCACACACAGGAGGGGTATCACTGCGTCTACCACACACAGGAGGGGTATCACTGCGTCTACCACACACAGGAGGGGTATCACTGCGTCTACCACACACAGGAGGGGTATCACTGCGTCTACCACACACAGGAGGGGTATCACTGCGTCTACCACACACAGGAGGGGTATCACTGCGTCTACCACACACAGGAGGGGTATCACTGCGTCTACCACACAGGAGGGGTATCACTGCGTCTACCACACACAGGAGGGGTATCACTGCGTCTACCACACACAGGAGGGGTATCACTGCGTCTACCACACACAGGAGGGGTATCACTGCGTCTACCACACACAGCAAGGGTATCACTGCGTCTACCACACACAGCAGGGGTATCACTGCGTCTACCACACACAGGAGGGGTATCACTGCGTCTACCACACACAGGAGGGGTATCACTGCGTCTACCACACACAGCAGGGGTATCACTGCGTCTACCACACACAGCAGGGGTATCACTGCGTCTACCACACACAGGAGGGGTATCACTGCGTCTACCACACACAGCAGGGGTATCACTGCGTCTACCGTGTGTGTGTGGTGTGTGTGTGTGTGTGTGTGTCTGTGTTTGCGTGTGTGTGTGTGTTTGTGTGTGTGTGTGTGTGTGTGTGTGTGTGTGTGTGTGTGTGTGTGTGTGTGTGTGTGTGTGTGTGTGTTTGTGCGTGCGCGTGTGTGTGTGACAGAGATAAAGAGAGAGAGAGATAGAGAAACCACTGAACGGTTAAGGAGAGAAGAAGCAGAGATAGAAATAGGTAACTGGCTCCCTATCTGGGCAGGGGACAAACCCTTTTTGGGCAGCATTCTCTGACAAGTGTCTTATATTAGCAATTGCAGAGAATAATTGGTATGAGAGGTTCTGTGAAGGCACCAGGGGGTGTAAATGAGAGGTCACCATGGTAACTGGTAGGTTACCATGGTAGGTGATTGGTTACCATAGTAAGTGGTAGGTTAACATAGTACTGGTAGATTACCATTGTAACTGGAAGGTTGCCATGGTAAGTTACTATGGTAACTGGTAGGTTACCAAGTAACTGGTAACTATGGTAACTGGTTGGTTACCAAGTAACTGGTAACTATGGTAACTGGTAGGTTATCAAGTAACTGGTAACTATGGCAACTGGGAGGTTACCAAGTAACTGTTAACTATAGTAACTGGGAGGTTACCATGGTAACCTATTATGGTATTTATGATTTCACTAGCACGGAAAGAGAGACTGAAACAGGAGATCCAGACTAGAATGATAATTGTCAGTTGGCTGTTATGTTTACATAACACTGCTTCGGTAACCTGATGGTAAACTTGTGTGGGAAGGATGGGTCACCCATCACAGGTAATGGAGAAGAGAATTATTGAAGGGAGAGAGTCTGTCACCCGGTCATCTGTTACCCCCTCACTCTGTCTCCTTTTTACACACACACACACACACACACACACACACACACACACACACACACAGTATTGGGTGTAACATAAGACCTCGCTCGAACGTCATGTGCATAATATGAGTCAAATAATGGAATTCTCAGTTTACAAGTTGCTTCTGCAAAGTCATGACTGTCTCTGTGTGTGTAGGTGTGTGTGTGTGTGTGTGTGTGTGTGTGTGTGTGTGTGTGTGTGTGTACTCACCTATTTATGGTTGCAGGGGTCGATTCACAGCTCCTGGCCCCGCCTCTTCACTGATCACTGCGTCCTCCCTCTCCTTGCTCGAAGAGCTTTATCATACCTCGTCCTAAAGCTATGTATGGTTCCTGCCTCCACTACGTCACTTGCCAGACTATTCCACTCCCTGACAACTCTATGGCTGAAGAAATACTTCCTTACGTCTCTTTGACTCATCTGAGTCTTCAACTTCCAATTGTGACCCCTTGTTTCTGTGTCTCATCTCTGGAACAACCTGTCTCTGTCCACCTTGTCATGTTCATGTCTCCCCTGACCCTCCTGTCCTCCAGTGTCGTCAGGCCGATTTCCCCTAACTTTTCTTCATAGGGCATTTCCCTTAGATCTGGGGACATATATATATATATATATATATATATATATATATATATATATATATATATATATATATATATATATATATATATATATATATATATATATATATATATATATATATATATATATTTATGTCGTGCCGAATAAGCAAAATTTGCGATGTTGGCTTAATTAACAACGATTTTCTTGCTGAATGAGGCGAGCGAAAATTTATGTATGCAATTTCGCAAAATTCATTCTGAACCTAACGAAAAATATATATTTCATTGTTTATTATTATTGTTATAAGCTTATCTAAATATATATTTAGTTGGATTACGCTAAATGAAATTGCGCTTGTTACAATGAGGTTAAGTAAGTTTTCTAAGGTTCTTTTGGTACAAAATTAATTTTTACCTTAACATAAATGAAAAAAATATACATCTTTAAACGTATAAAAGAAAATTTTAGAAACACCTAATTTTAAACGAGTTCTTGCTAACTGACCAATTTTACTTATTCGGCACGATATATATATATATATATATATATATATATATATATATATATATATATATATATATATATATATATATATATATATATATATATATATATATATATATATATATATATATATATTATATATATATATATATATATATATATATATATATATATATATATATATATATATATATATATATATATATATATATATATATATATATATATATATATATATATATATATGTATATTTGTTAGAAGGTATTTTCGAGGAGAAATATGAAAAAAAAAAATATAACTCGTGACAAATAATGACCCTCCCAGTGGTGCTGGTGACACATCACGACCCTCCCAGTGGTGCTGGTGACACATCACGACCCTCCCAGTGGTGCTGGTGACACATCACGACCCTCCCAGTGGTGCTGGTGACACATCACGACCCTCCCAGTGGTGCTGGTGACACATCACGACCCTCCCAGTGGTGCTGGTGACACATCACGACCCCCTCCCAGTGGTGCTGGTGACACATCACGACCCTCCCAGTGGTGCTGGTGACACATCACGACCCTCCCAGTGGTGCTGGTGACACATCACGACCCTCCCAGTGGTGCTGGTGACACATCACGAACCCTCCCAGTGGTGCTGGTGACACATCACGATTCCTCCCAGTGGTGCTGGTGACACATCACGACCTCCCAGTGGTGCTGGTGACACATCACGACCCTCCCAGTGGTGCTGGTGACACATCACGACCCTCCCAGTGGTGCTGGTGACACATCACGACCCTCCCAGTGGTGCTGGTGACACATCACGACCCTCCCAGTGGTGCTGGTGACACATCACGACCCTCCCAGTGGTGCTGGTGACACATCACGACCTCCCAGTGGTTCTGGGTGACACATCACGACCCTCCCAGTGGTGCTAGGTGACACATCACGACCCTCCCAGTGGTGCTGGTGACACATCACGACCCTCCCAGTGGTGCTGGTGACACATCACGACCCTCCCAGTGGTGCTGGTGACACATCACGACACCCTCCCAGTGGTGCTGGTGACACATCGACACTCCCAGTGGTGCTGGTGACACATCACGACCCTCCCAGTGGTGCTGGTGACACATCACGACCCTCCCAGTGGTGCTGGTGACACATCACGACCCTCCCAGTGGTGCTGGTGACACATCACGACCCTCCCAGTGGTGCTGGTGACACATCACGACCCTCCCAGTGGTGCTGGTGACACATCACGACCCTCCCAGTGGTGCTGGTGACACATCACGACCACCCTCCCAGTGGTGCTGGTGACACATCACGACCCTCCCAGTGGTGCTGGTGACACATCACGACACTCCCAGTGGTGCTGGTGACACCTCACGACCCTCCCAGTGGTGCTGGTGACACATCACGACCCTCCCAGTGGTGCTGGTGACACATCACGACCCTCCCAGTGGTGCTGGTGACACATCACGACCCTCCCAGTGGTGCTGGTGACACATCACGACCCTCCCAGTGGTTCTGGTGACACATCACGACCCTCCCAGTGGTGCTGGTGACACATCACGACCCTCCCAGTGGTGCTGGTGACACATCACGACCCTCCCAGTGGTGCTGGTGACACATCACGACCCTCCCAGTGGTTCTGGTGACACATCACGACCCTCCCAGTGGTGCTGGTGACACATCACGACCCTCCCAGTGGTGCTGGTGACACATCACGACCCTCCCAGTGGTGCTGGTGACACATCACGACCCTCCCAGTGGTGCTGGTGACACATCACGACCCTCCCAGTGGTTCTGGTGACACATCACGACCCTCCCAGTGGTGCTGGTGACACATCACGACCCTCCCAGTGGTGCTGGTGACACATCACGACCCTCCCAGTGGTGCTGGGTGACACATCACGACCCTCCCAGTGGTGCTGGTGACACATCACGACCCTCCCAGTGGTGCTGGTGACACATCACGACCCTCCCAGTGGTGCTGGTGACACATCACGACCTCCCGATGGTGCTGGTGACACATCACGACCCTCCCAGTGGTGCTGGTGACACATCGACCCTCCCAGTGGTGCTGGTGACACATCACGACCCTCCCAGTGGTGCTGGTGACACATCACGACTCCCTCCCAGTGGTGCTGGTGACACATCACGACCCTCCCCCCAGTGGTGCTGGTGACACATCACGACTCCCAGTGGCTGGTGACACATCACGACCCTCCCAGTGGTGCTGGTGACACATCACGATTCCCTCCCAGTGGTGCTGGTGACACATCACACCCTCCCAGTGGTGCTGGTGACAGCATCACGACCCTCCCAGTGGTTCTGGTGACACATCACGACCCTCCCAGTGGTGCTGGTGACACATACGACCCTCCCAGTGGTGCTGGTGACACATCACGACCCTCCCAGTGGTGCTGGTGACATATCACGACCCTCCCAGTGGTGCTGGTGACACATCACGACCCTCCCAATGGTTCTGGTGACACATCACGATTCCCTCCCAGTGGTGCTGGTGACACATCACGACCCTCCCAGTGGTGCTGGTGACACATCACGACCCTCCCAGTGGTGCTGGTGACGCATCACGACCCTCCCAGTGGTGCTGGTGACACATCACGACCCTCCCAGGTGGTGCTGGTGACACATCACGATCCCGCCCTCCCAGGTGGTGGCTGACACATCACGACCCTCCCAGTGGTGCTGGTGACACATCACGACCCTCCCAGTGGTGCTGGTGACACATCACGACCCTCCCAGTGGTGCTGGTGACACATCACGACCCTCCCAGTGGTGCTGGTGACACATCACGACCCTCCCAGTGGTGCTGGGGACACATCGACCCTCCCAGTGGTGCTGGTGACACATCACGACCCTCCCAGTGGTGCTGGTGACACATCACGACCCTCCCAGTGGTGCTGGTGACACATCACGACCCTCCCAGTGGTGCTGGTGGACATCACGACCCTCCCAGTGGTGCTGGTGACACATCACGACCTCCCAGTGGTGCTGGTGACACATCACGACCTCCCAGTGGTGCTGGTGACACATCACGACCCTTCCCTAGTGGTGCTGGTGACACATCACGACCCTCCCAGTGGTGCTGGTGACACATCACGACACCCTCCCAGTGGTGCTGGTGACACATCACGACCCTCCCAGTGGTGCTGGTGACACATAACAACCTCCCAGTGGTGCTGGTGACACATAACGACCCTCCCAGTGGTGCTGGTGATACCACGACCCTCCCAGTGATGCTGGTGACACATCACGACCCTCCCAGTGGTGCTGGTGACACATCACGACCCTCCCAGTGGTGCTGGTGACACATCACGACCCTCCCAGTGGTGCTGTTGACACATCACGACCCTCCCAGTGGTGCTGGTGACACATCGACCCTCCCAGTGGTGCTGGTGACACATCACGACCCTCCCAGTGGTGCTGGTGACACATCACGCCCTCCCAGTGGTGCTGGTGACACATCACGACCCTCCCAGTGGTGCTGGTGACACATCACGACCCTCCCAGTGGTGCTGGTGACATCACGACCCTCCCAGTGGTGCTGGTGACACATCACGACCCTCCCAGTGGTGCTGGTGACACATCACGACCCTCCCTAGTGGTGCTGGTGACACATCACGACCCTCCCAGTGGTGCTGGTGACACATCACGACCCTCCCAGTGGTTGCTGGTGACACATCCACGACGGCCCTCCCAGTGGTGCTGGTGACACATCACGACCCTCCCAGTGGTTGCTGGTGACACATCGACGACCCTCCCAGTGGTGCTGGTGACACATCACGACCCTCCCAGTGGTTCTGGTGACACATCACGACCCTCCCAGTGGTGCTGGTGACACATCACGACCCTCCCAGTGGTTCTGGTGACACATCACGACCCTCCCAGTGGTTCTGGTGACACATCACGACCCTCCCAGTGGTGCTGGTGACACATCACGACCCTCCCAATGGTTCTGGTGACACATCACGACCCTCCCAGTGGTGCTGGTGACACATCACGACCCTCCCAGTGGTGCTGGTGACACATCACGACCCTCCCAGTGGTGCTGGTGACACATCACGACCCTCCTAGTGGTAGCTAGTGATTCGTATTTGTGTGTGTGTCTCTCTCCACTGCTAACCACTCGACCACTCCGTTAACTGTACAGCGAGACCTCTCATTAGCCGATTAATTGGGAGGGAGGGGGAAAGGGGGAGGGGAGATGGGGAGGGTGAAAGGTGGAGGGGAGAGGGGGAAAGGGAGAGGGGGAGGGGAGATGGGGATTGTGAGAGGGGGAGGGGGAGAGGGGAATGTACGATAATGCTGAGTGTCCGGTACTCACGTATTGTGATATTAATATTTCATGTTTGGTCCTGTTGTTCCCTGAAGTTGTGGACTCGATCCGCAAATTGAGAAGTACATCGGGTACTAACCTTAAAGTACTCTACTGTACTGTTCAGTACTCCAGTATTGTATACTACTGTACCATACAGTATACTTCTCTACCGTACAGCATCGTATTGTACAGTAATGTGCATTATTGTACAGCTCTCCTAGAGACAAATGCTGTTAATGGCTGGGAAGACACTGAAAGCCGAGAACCACAGGCTTCCCTCACGGCACCATCATCATCACTTGCTATTGTTAAAGGAACCTTACTAAAGTATTAAGTGGCGCAGAGTGCTCCGTTAGGGACTGAGTGACGAGTGTACGTTGTGAGTGAGCGCAGTCAGTAAGTAGGCGCAGGAGGCCTACGGCTTGGGAAATAATATAAATAGTCTGGTCCTAGAAGGGGTTTATTGTGACCAATACCGGACAAATGTCGAAGTTAACGGTCTTGAGGCAGAGCTTCACAAGATAACCGGACACTATAGACAAAATGACGAATTATAGAATTTTGTCAATTTTGTCCGATAATTAGAGCGTTTGTCCAGTCAATGCTTTTTTCTTCTAAATGGGTGAAAGCCGTTACTGAGAGGCTTTACTGGTTAATTTACCTCGCCATATAACAAACACATTCACGCCATATCACAGCCTGAATAATGAAAAATTTTGCATCATTCTAAACCAGTCTGAGATATTTTAAGTCGTGATGAGCCATTATGAGAGATTGTTGAGCCATAAGACTTACCGGAGATAACAAGCTATTCAAAACGAATTTCTCGGAAACGAGGAAATTACTGATTTTCTTGAAGTTTCCAATGTTAAGGGATACCTGTAGCCGCACTCAGGTGCTTGTCTGCGGTAAACTGCCCGACTTCAGACAAATGTCTGCCGAGGTATTGTGTGTGTTCTTATTAAGTTATTATACCTGCTTGTTTATATTATTTATTTATATTAATATATATATATATATATATATATATATATATATATATATATATATATATATATATATATATATATATGTGTGTGTATATGTGTGTGTGTGTGTGTGTGTGTGTGTGTGTGTGTGTGTGTGTGTGTGTGTGTGTGTGTGTGTGTGTGTGTGTGTGTGAGTATGCATGTATGTATTACCTAGCTGTATGTATGTATAAGTTTACTTTACTGTATATATATGTATTAACTGTATGTATGTATTAGTTAGTTGTATGTATGTATTAGTAAGCTGAACGTGTGTATTACTTGCTGCTTCGACTGTATTCATCAGGTGTGTGACTGTACTCATCAGGTGTGTGACTGTATTCATCAGGTGTGTGACTGTATTCATCAGGTGTGTGACTGTATTCATCAGCTGTGTGACTGTATTCATCAGCTGTGTGACTGTATTCATCAGCTGTGTGACTGTATTCATCAGGTGTGTGACTGTATTCATCAGCTGTGTGACTGTATTCATCAGGTGTGTGACTGTATTCATCAGCTGTGTGACTGTATTCATCAGCTGTGTGACTGTATTCATCTGCTGTGTGACTGTATTCATCAGCTGTGTGACTGTATTCATCTGCTGTGTGACTGTATTCATCAGGTGTGTGACTGTATTCATCAGGTGTGTGACTGTATTCATCAGCTGTGTGACTGTATTCATCAGCTGTGTGACTGTATTCATCAGCTGTGTGACTGTATTCATCTGCTGTGTGACTGTATTCATCAGGTGTGTGACTGTATTCATCAGCTGTGTGACTGTATTCATCAGCTGTGTGACTGTATTCATCAGCTGTGTGGCTGTATTCATCAGGTGTGTGACTGTATTCATCAGCTGTGTGACTGTATTCATCAGCTGTGTGACTGTATTCATCAGCTGTGTGACTGTATTCATCAGCTGTGTGACTGTATTCATCAGCTGTGTGACTGTATTCATCAGCTGTGTGACTGTATTCATCAGCTGTGTGACTGTATTCATCAGCTGTGTGACTGTATTCATCAGCTATGTGACTGTATTCATCAGCTGTGTGACTGTATTCATCAGCTATGTGACTGTATTCATCAGCTGTGTGACTGTATTCATCAGCTGTGTGACTGTATTCATCAGCTGTGTGACTGTATTCATCAGCTGTGTGACTGTATTCATCAGCTGTGTGACTGTATTCATCAGCTGTGTGACTGTATTCATCAGCTGTGTGACTGTATTCATCAGTTGTGTGACTGTATTCATCAGCTGTGTGACTGTATTCATCAGCTGTGTGACTGTATTCATCAGCTGTGTGACTGTATTCATCAGCTGTGTGACTGTATTCATCAGCTGTGTGACTGTATTCATCAGCTGTGTGACTGTATTCATCAGCTGTGTGACTGTATTCATCTGCTGTGTGACTGTATTCATCAGCTGTGTGACTGTATTCATCAGCTGTGTGGCTGTATTCATCAGCTGTGTGACTGTATTCATCAGCTGTGTGACTGTATTCATCAGCTGTGTGACTGTATTCATCAGCTGTGTGACTGTATTCATCAGTTGTGTGACTGTATTCATCAGCTGTGTGACTGTATTCATCTGCTGTGTGACTGTATTCATCAGCTGTGTGACTGTATTCATCAGCTGTGTGGCTGTATTCATCAGCTGTGTGACTGTATTCATCAGCTGTGTGGCTGTATTCATCAGCTGTGTGACTGTATTCATCAGCTGTGTGACTGTATTCATCAGCTGTGTGGCTGTATTCATCAGCTGTGTGGCTGTATTCATCAGCTGTGTGACTGTATTCATCAGCTGTGTGGCTGTATTCATCTGCTGTGTGACTGTATTCATCAGCTGTGTGGCTGTATTCATCAGCTGTGTGACTGTATTCATCAGCTGCGTAGCTTTATCATAAGATATTTTTAATAATTAAGTGACGGTGATTACTGAGAGTAATTAAGCCATGCAGGTGATCGAGGGTCATTAACTCGGGGAGTAATTAACGAAAGAGAATATTATTTCCTGAGTCTCCCCTTCAATCCTTCTCTCTCTCTCTCTCTCTCTCTCTCTCTCTCTCTCTTGCTCTCTCTCTCTCTTTCTCTCTCTCTCTCTCTAGCTCTCTCTCTATCTCTCTCTCTCTCTCTCTCTCTCTCTCTCTCTCTCTCTCTCTCTCTCTCTCTCTCTCTCTCTCTCTCTCTCTCTCTCTCTCTCCCTCTCTCTCTCTCCAATACCTTCTGCCTTTTTTTCACTTTCTCCCCCACACCCCTCCCCCTCCCCACACCCACCCCTCCCCTACATCCTCCTCCCACATCCACCCCCTCCCCTACACCCATTCCTCCCACACTCACTCCCCCACACCCACTCCTCCCATACTCATTCCACCACATCCACTCCCCCACACCCACTCCTCCCAAACCCACTCCTCCCACACCCACTCCTCCCAAACACACTCCCCCCACACCCACTCCTCCCATACCCACTCCCCCCTCACCATCTCCTCCCACACCCACACTTCCCACACCCACTCCCCACCTACTTACGCCCACATACACTTCTTTTCAAGGTTGTCAATGGCAATTAGTGCCAGGCACTGACCAGGCACCTCTGAGCTGGTCAGCTGCGACTCGCCAGACGGAATTATAAATAAGTGGCACCCCCGAGTAGTGGCACCCAGGGGAGTGGCACCCAGGGTAGTGGCACCAAGGGTAGTGTCACTAAGGGTGGTGCTACCCAGGTAATGCCACCCAGGGTAGCGCTACAAGCAGTTATACATGACTGTCAGCACCACTGTGGTCCCACCAACAGGCTGTACATGACTGTCAGCACCACTGTGGTCCCACCAACAGGCTGTACATGACTGTCAGCATCACTGTGGTCCCACCAACAGGTTGTACATGACTGTCAGCATCACTGTGGTCCCACCAGCGTAGTGGGGCACATGACTGTCAGCATCACTGTGGTCCCACCAGCAGGTTGTACATGACTGTCAGCATCACTGTGGTCCCACCAGCAGGTTGTACATGACTGTCAGCACCACTGTGGTCCCACCATCAGTTTGTACATGACTGTCAGCATCATTGTGGTCCCACCATCAGTTTGTACATGACTGTCAGCATCACTGTGGTCCCACCAACAGTTTGTACATGACTGTCAGCATCACTGTGGTCCCACCAGCAGTTTGTACATGACTGTCAGCATCACTGTGGTCCCACCAGCAGTTTGCACATGACTGTCAGCATCATTGTGGTCCCACCATCAGTTTGTACATGACTGTCAGCATCACTGTGGTCCCACCAGCAGTTTGTACATGACTGTCAGCATCATTGTGGTCCCACCATCAGTTTGTACATGACTGTCAGCATCACTGTGGTCCCACCAGCAGTTTGTACATGACTGTCAGCATCATTGTGGTCCCTCCAACAGGCTGTACATGACTGTCAGCATCACTGTGGTCCCACCAGCAGGTTGTACATGACTGTCAGCATCAATGTGGTCTCGGCAAACAAACAAACCAGCACAAGATGTCAGCTCCTCAAGTTTTCGGTGATGATGGTAGTGTCAGCTGTCAGCTTCCCATCATTTGTCCCTTGTTAGGTGATGCTTTATTGGGTACACTGTCTCTCTCTTTCCTCTCCTTCTCTTTTACATTCTCTCTCTCTCTCTCTCTCTCTCTCTCTCTCTCTCTCTCTCTCTCTCTCTCTCTCTCTCTCTCTCTCTCTCTCTCTCTCTCTCTCTCTCTCTCTCTCTCTCTCTCTCTCTCTCTCTCTCTCTCTCTCTCTCTCTCTCTCTACACAGGGATGTTTATTAAGGCTGAGACGTTATCAAAACATCGGCAGATTCCGATACTCAGTTATCGGCCTATTCCGATACTCAGTTATCGGCCGATTCCGATACTCAGTTATCGGCCTATTCCGATACTCAGTTATCGGCCTATTCCGATACTCAGTTATCGGCCTATTCCGATACTCAGTTATCGGCCTATTCCGATACTCAGTTATCGGCCTATTCTGATACTCAGTTATCGGCCGATTCCGATACTCAGTTATCGGCCGATTCCGATACTCAGTTATCGGCCGATTCCGATACTCAGTTATCGGCCGATTCCGATACTCATATGTCTATTCCGATACCGATACTCTTTCCTGTAATCTTTTATTATTATTAAAGGTATAATAATTACGTTCAATATATAAAGGAATAATTACAGCTGTTCAGAGAGTGAACAACACAGGATTATTAAAATATTCTGGAAATTAGTACATAACCCGCACACACGAGACAGAAACCCAGCGCGATGTTTAGGTCCGGCCTAGACCCTAAATGATCCCAAGTCAGACCTAAGTGTCCAAGGAGCAGTTCCTTGATAATGTGAGAAATCACGAAATCGCTTGGAATTTCACTATTTTCCACAGTGAATGTTCTGCACATTGTGATATCACCTGTTGTTAGGTAAGACACATATGCAACAGTTAGGTATCTTTATTATGAAACGTTTCGCCTACACAGTAGGCTTCTTCAGTCAAGTACAGAAAAAGTTGATAGAAGCAGAAGATACTTGAAGACGATGTAATCAGTCCATCACCCTTAAAGTTTTGAGGTGGTCAGTCCCTCAGTCTGGAGAAGAGCATTGTTCCATAGTATGAAACAATATGGAGATGAAGTGACAGGATGGAGCTTATATAGCGCCAAGAGGTGAGACGTAGGCCACTAGGAGAGGTAAGAACTCAGATGTTGAGGTTGAGGTCCCTCTCAAATCCAGCCGCTCTCACTAGTGGAAGTTGTCGAAGTTGATTGCAGGTCTGTACCAAGATACCCTTGTGTTGCAGTGTCTGACAGATTGAACATAAAAATGGTATAAAATACCGACAGGTTGTTAGGTAAGACACATATGCAACAGTTAGGTATCTTTATTATGAAACGTTTCGCCTACACAGTAGGCTTCTTCAGTTGTTTACTCTGATATATATATATATATATAATATATATATATATATATATATATATATATATATATATATATATATATATATATATATATATATATATATATACATATATATATATATATATATATATATATATATATATATATATATATATATATATATATATATATATATATATATATATGTATGTATAATTTCTGAACCAATATCGGTATTTAATAATGTGTTGAAGACGTAATCAGAAAACAATTAGGAAAATAAGTCTGAATAATTTGGAGTTTGTTGAAACACGAAACTTAATTAACCAATAATCGTAAATCTGTTAATTTAAAACTCTCGAAACATTCTGAAAACTTAAAAAATAAAATAAAACACGAACGTTATTGTGATAACTGTAAATTGAAAATCAAGAATTATAGTTAATTATCTGAACTTCATCTCTCTCTCTCTCTCTCTCTCTCTCTCTCTCTCTCTCTCTCTCTCTCTCTCTCTCTCTCTCTCTCATTAAACTAGATTTACTGATGCATTTCCATTAACAAGGTTAATATTTTTTTTTTAAACTTTAATGAAAAATACTGAAAAAAATGGACATATGAATCATAATTTAACTTCAATACCTGAAATCAAAAGTAATCAATGTACATTACTCTAACAACGGAAATTACAATAAAACTCTCAATTTGTAGTTGATTAACAACAACATCCATCTGTTTGTGAGAGTTTCTGTGAGAGGAGTTGATGTTCAGTCTCCAGTGGTGAACAATCATTTTAGTCTCCAGTGGTGAACAATCATTTTAGTCTCCAGTGGTGAACAATCATTTTAGTCTCCAGTGGTGAACAATCATTTTAGTCTCCAGTGGTGAACAATCATTTTAGTCTCCAGTGGTGAACAATCATTTTAGTCTCCAGTGGTGAACAATCATTTTAGTCTCCAGTGGTGAACAATCATTTTAGTCTCCAGTGGTGAACAATCATTTTAGTCTCCAGTGGTGAACAATCATTTTAGTCTCCAGTGGTGAACAATCATTTTAGTCTCCAGTGGTGAACAATCATTTTAGTCTCCAGTGGTGAACAATCATTTTAGTCTCCAGTGGAGAGTGAACATCAAATATTTACTGAACAGATGTGTCGAGGTTAGAAGAACCATTGTATCTTTCTCTCCACCATTCCATTGGATTTCCATCTTTAGACAACAACTCCACCGTCGTCTATATTTGTTTTTATATTTGTGACAACACAAACACCAGCGTGTTTGTTTGTGGATGTTGTATTTTTTTTTTATTTGGACAATGATCTCGAGGCAGATGCATGTGAGGTGCTGTTGTTATAAATACTGGCTATAGTTTCTTCTTAATATTTATCAAAAGCAAACTCGTCAAGTTCTTTTGTTTGTTGTATCATCTTGACCTCTCTCAATGCTGCTTGATAATGCATGCAAACTAGCTTCATTCTATGAAATCAGACAGATTCTTTCACTAAAGCGTATAACTACAAAGGGTATTACGGTACAGGGCTCACGTAGAATAGAAATACTTTCAGCTTCATAAGATAACTTGTCAATAAGATTCAGTTTGCTCCCAACAAATGCTGGTTGGTGTGTGTTAAGTAAGCAATACATTGGAAAGGTTTTCTTGTGGACACAGATGTTATCTAACAGTAAGTTAGAACGCATGATCTAACATAATGAGCTAGAGAAGAGTGACTAAAGTGGGTCGCAATGATGCCTTCTACTGTGCCTTGCACATCATGTCTATCACTGTGTCTTATTCATCATGTCATTTATTACTCTCTACTCCAGAATACAATCATGGATAAACAGTTGAAGTGTAGGTACAAAACATGGAAGACGGTCGTGTCCTGTCCCTCAAGTGCCTTCTACAACAGTGACACCATTATCTCATGCAGTCATATAAAGTTTGGAAGCTAGTATGTTGAGTTCATAGACTGCTTCTTGAATAATCTCTGTCATATACGCTGCTGTGTGGGATAAATTTGACTCAGTCCCACCTGGTATAAAACTCACACATATCAGAACCACAATCAGAACCCTGCTGGACACTCTTCCCCATTCTGACATCTCTTCCCCGACCATCACTCTTTGTTTCCTTCCGCTAAGGTACTCTGTGATCACCTGGAGTGCATTGCCTCTACCTCAAGGTTTTGCCCTTGTCTCTTGCGAGGTGCAGTATTTAATGTCTTTTTCCAGTCCAGGAATATGTAAGTTACCCATCCCTCTCTCTCTCTCTGCTGCCTCACTTCCGTCACAGATCTCCAGCAGGTTAGTAAGTCAAGATTTGCCATCTCTAAGTCCTTGCTGATTAATGGCTGTGAAATCACTTTCTTCCAAGTGCTCAACTACTTTCCTGATTATCGTCAACATTATACCTTTCACGGTACAGGAGCATTAAGGACTACCTTTAAATAAGAGCCAGTAGGCTACGTGTGTGTGTGTGTGTGTGTGTGTGTGTGTGTGTGTGTGTGTGTGTGTGTGTGTGTGTTTGTGCTCACCTAATTGTGCTTGCAGGGGTCGAGACTCAGCTACTGGCCCCGCCTCTTCACTGACCGTTACTGGGTCCTCCCTCTCCCTGCTCCATGAGCTTTGTCATACCTAATCTTAAAACTATGTATGGATTCTGCCTCCACTACATCACTTGCCAGACTATTCCACTTCCTGACAACTCTGTGGCTGAAGAAATACTTCCTAACACTGTGTGTGTGTGTGTGTGTGTGTGTGTGTGTGTGTGTGTGTGTGTGTGTGTGTGTGTGTGTGTGTGTGTGTGTGTGTGACCCTCACAATCGTGAAATAGATTTTTTTTTATTTTTTTTAAGTACACGTGTAATATTTATATTTTAAAAGTATTGAATGGTATCGACATTTTTTCCACCGATATTTATATTGTAACAATCCCCGATATCTGCTGATATCGATACCGATACTTTGGCTCACTATTATTACTGGGTTATGTTAAGAGTTCCTACAGAGGTACTGACAAACTGCTATTTTCTCTCTCACCTCATTTGAAAGTTCTCCATCACATTATTTTCATTATAGTGCATCATACAAACAGTGAACAGGATGAAGTTGGAGCTATATATGGGCCAGAGACTTGCAGTTGGTCAGATAACGTTACTTCATCGATGTCGTTGTGCTGTACGAACATGTTCCAAACTCGAGTCATTCTGGGAATGAATGGTCTCAGATGAAGCGGTGTTCTGGAGGTTACAGCCAGAGTGTAGTTACTGCTTGCTGCCCGTCTTGTGGTGTAGAAGTTGTCTTATCGCTGACCGCAGAGTGGAGCCAAGTGTGGTACCTCGACAACATTAACCTTATACATAGTAGTAGGACCGCCCACATCTCTCCCGTGTTGAAAGTTCTGGTGATATTACAGATCCACTCAGGCCGGGTCAGGGCAAGAGATGAGTTATCTTGTTGACTCTGTCCCATTGACAACTACTCTTAGAGTAGTTCTGTTACTCTCTCCCACTCTCTCTCCCTCTTTACTCTCTTCCCTATAAACTCCATGCCTCTCTCCATGCCTCTCTCCGTGCCTCTCTCCTCTACCACTTCCACTTCCAGTGTCACGTTCAGTGCCACAGCAGAGCCAGGTCATTGGCCAGAGCACTCAGTGAGTTGGATAATAGATGGAAATTGTCGCCGAAGACGAAGTAAATGGTCCAGTTATGTGGTGGCGATCCGGTTAAGAGCGGGTGGTGCTCTTATCCGGCCACTGCTGTGTCCGACGCTAAGTAGTGTGTGTGTGTGTGTGTGTTGGTTCAAGTGGAGGGTAGTCTCTCTCTCTCTCTCTCTCTCTCTCTCTCTCTCTTTCTGTATATATATACTCTCAGTGTGGCCCGGTGGCCTGGTGGCTAAAGCTTCCGCTTCACACACGGAGGGCCCGGGTTCGATTCCCGGCGGGTGGAAACATTTCGACACGTTTCCTTACACCTGTTGTCCTGTTCACCTAGCAGCAAATAGGTACCTGGGTGTTAGTCGACTGGTGTGGGTCGCATCCTGGGGGACAAGATTGAGGACCCCAATGGAAATAAGTTAGACAGTCCTCGATGACGCACTGACTTTCTTGGGTTATCCTGGGTGGCTAACCCCCCGGGGTTAAAAATCCGAACGAAATCTTATCTTATCTTATCTCAGTTCACAACACGATTCGAACCTGCAAACTCATCATCAGAGTACACAGTCCTTTATACACAACGTCAGACTCCAGATAAGTATGGGCGCCTAGCCGAGGGTAGACGGTGTTACGCCATACCCCGGGCACCAAGCTCGTTCCAAGTTATTGCATCGAATCCTACCACATGAACAAGCCTGGTGCCCCGGGGTCTGGGGAAACATAGTCTAGCTGAGGAAGGGTAAAGATATACAACGAAGCTTGTTCTAGAGCTGAGGGAAATTAACTGTGAAGAAAAGACAAAAGGAACTGAACCTGACCACAATATAAGACAGAAGAACCATGAGAGACATGACCACAGCATAAAAATAATACTCAGAGGAAATGAAAGTGAAAATATTGATAGAGCTGTATAAAGAAAGAGAGATGACGTGATTAGAAAGTACGAGATACAGAGAGATATTGATAAGATGGATAGGAAGAGTGTATTTGAGAGGTGGATGTCAGATACCTGAGATCACTCTTGCTGAAGTATAGTGCTCTCCACTAAGAGTGCCTCTGGGTTGAGAGCGAGAGTCCACAGAATACTTCATAAGACGTATCGAGGAACGTGAGTGTCAGTACATAATTCAAAGAATATTGTCATGTTGAAATTTAGTCTCGACGATTTTTTTTTAAATCGAGATTTCGGAAATTATAAATTTTTCCGGGACACAGTTTCGGGTCAGCAATATCAGTAAATGTCATGTGTGGTTTTGTTATTTTGTGGACATTTCGGCCATTTCTAAATGTATGAATGCCATTATTATGCGACCGAAACAAAAAAAAATGAATGGGTAGAGAAAGTGTTACCATCTGCACTAATTCTTGTGTAAAAATGGTTTTAACTTTGACCATAATTTTTAAAGGAGTGGACCGGTAAGCCAGTGGAAGGTCTCGGTCAGATGACCAGAAGCTCCCGCGTCAAGAAAAACTTGTCCTGTTTCCTGACGAACCAGACCAAAGATTAATTCTTTAACTGCCATTATCTCAGTTATCTCGATTATCTTCATTATGTATACAACAACCATAAAAAAAATTATATGATACAGTTTGATTTTCTTGCTTTTTTTATTTTTGGATTTCAAGAAAAATTTGCATTTTTCATAATTTATGGGAAATTTCCTTTGTTAATAATACCCGGTTCTCCTGTGTACTCATTTGAAAGTAGCCATTATTAAGAAATAATTGTTTTTATCTTAATTATCATATTATCTTGTTCCCATATACTTAAACTTCCAGTAAAGAATCAAAGGAATCGTACAATTTATAGAGGTACCATAACCGACCTTAAGAAGTACATCCTTCAGTCCCAGCTACAGAAGGAATTTACAGGTGTGCACACACACACACACTTCATTCACAAGTGTACACACACACACACTTCATTCACAAGTGTACACACACACACACTTCATTCACAAGTGTACACACACACACACTTCATTCACAAGTGTACACACACACACACTTCATTCACAAGTGTACACACACACACTTCATTCACAAGTGTACACACACACACACTTCATTCACAAGTGTACACACACACACACTTCATTCACAAGTGTACACACACACACTTCATTCACAAGTGTACACACACACACACTTCATTCACAAATGTACACACACACACTTCATTCACAAGTGTACACATACACACACTTCATTCACAAGTGTACACACACACACTTCATTCACAAGTGTACACACACACACACTTCATTCACAAGTGTACACACACACACACTTCATTCACAAGTGTACACACACACACTTCATTCACAAGTGTACACACACACACTTCATTCACAAGTGTACACACACACACACTTCATTCACAAGTGTACACACACACACTTCATTCACAAGTGTACACACACACACACTTCATTCACAAGTGTACACACACACACACTTCATTCACAAGTGTACACACACACTTCATTCACAAGTGTACACACACACTTCATTCACAAGTGTACACACACACACACACTTCATTCACAAGTGTACACACACACACACACTTCATTCACAAGTGTACACACACACACACACTTCATTCACAAGTGTACACACACACACACACTTCATTCACAAGTGTACACACACACACACACTTCATTCACAAGTGTACACACACACACTTCATTCACAAGTGTACACACACACACACACTTCATTCACAAGTGTACACACACACACACTTCATTCACAAGTGTACACACACACACACACTTCATTCACAAGTGTACACACACACACACACTTCATTCACAAGTGTACACACACACACACTTCATTCACAAGTGTACACACACACACACACTTCATTCACAAGTGTACACACACACACACACTTCATTCACAAGTGTACACACACACACTTCATTCACAAGTGTACACACACACACACACTTCATTCACAAGTGTACACACACACTTCATTCACAAGTGTACACACACACTTCATTCACAAGTGTACACACACACTTCATTCACAAGTGTACACACACACACTTCATTCACAAGTGTACACACACACTTCATTCACAAGTGTACACACACACTTCATTCACAAGTGTACACACACACACTTCATTCACAAGTGTACAAACACACTTCATTCACAAGTGCTCTCTTTCTCTTCGTTAACAAAGACAAATAATAACTCAGAACTATCAATGTAACCTCCACTCACGGATTGCTTAAAGCTTAAAAAATAATTCCTCGTTCGTGTGTCGGAATATTGCCAATATAATCCGACAAACTCTCCAAATTACATTGTTGAGCGGAGCAGCAAATGTTGACATCCAGTTGTGTGTTTGTTCTTGTTTTAATGTTTCACATTTGGTGCATGTCGTGACAAGGTTACCTTAGCTTAGATTAATTAGACCAGCCTTGATCACTTAATTTTAGGTTAAGTTAGGATACAGTAGTTTACACTTTATATGTATATTTTATTAGGTAACTTTAAATTACTCTCTCTCTCTCTCTCTCTCTCTCTCTCTCTCTCTCTCTCTCTCTCTCTCTCTCTCTCTCTCTCTCACCAAGAAAAACGTAAACATTTCAGTACCGAGTCCCGTTTTGTTTTCCTGATTTTTCCCTAATAAAATGAGTCAGGGGTGTGAGTGCTGCTTCTGTTAGGTCAAACAGTAATAACTGAGACCCGTTAACCCGTTAACAGTACCGTTATCGGAATACCCGTTGAAAGATGAGTGTCATGTAAAGGTTATGCCAAAAACAACTCTAAAACAATGATAAAACAGCAATACTAGCAGAATGATAAATAACATAGATTATAGAATGATGAACAGGAATATTAGTAGAATGGTAAACAGCAGCAATAACAGAATGACAAACAGTAATGGAATAACAAATACTAGGAACACAGGTGGTAATTTAAAAGCCTGTGTCACCTGGTCGTAACTAAGTCAACAAACATGGTAGTCAACAGAGCAAAGACAAGACAAACACAGCAGGGGTAGATTTCTTTACCCACGTATTTAATAATAATAATAATAATAATAATAATAATAATAATAATAATAATAATAATAATAATAATAATAATAATAATAATAATAATA